>NW_010164736.1:21953-34515 GCF_000695765.1 Mesitornis unicolor | reverse complement strand
CCCTGAAATACGTTTAAAACAAATTTTATATTTGTGCTGTATTTTCCTGTTACATCTACAATTTACATTTTGGTTAAATATGTACAGTTTTTCTCAAAGAATTCATCAGAGTGTGGCAATTCATGCACCACTGCTGATTTTGTAGTTCAGCTGGGAGGAACAAGGTAATCCATGGGAGAAGCCCTTGCACTGAGGTTAAAGACTTACAGACTTGAGAGGTTAAGAGGGAACTATGCTAATCAATATATACTTTGCATGGACATCACCAGAGACAAGATCCAGGGCGAATGGACATCATAGGCTTGATTGCAGTATATAGACATATGTGAAACTGCAAATTCACAGTTGTTGGTTTGGTTGGGCACAGGTCCTTGGAGATTAAAAGAGCAATTAAAGAAGGTGCAGATAGCTTGTAACACAGTTGCTTCTATGCATCAATCTCTGCTGTAGAGAATGAGAGGCATTTGCTGTGCTGGGCTTGGGCTTGCTTTACCTGTCAATAACAATGAAGAGCTCTTAATGATTGAGTTATTATAAGAAAAAATGCTGAAAGAAACTGATAATTGAAAAGCTTGAAGTCAACAGGCCTAAGTGGTAGACACCACAGAATTCAGAAGAAGCTTAAGTTTGACAGGACAGAGCAGCCAACAAAGTGCACAGGGTTTAATTAAAAATGCCTACTATATCAGTAGCTTAGAGAGTGGCAAATTTTATGTCTGTAATTAAAAAAAGCTTCAAAAGTGATGCACAAAGTTACAGATGAATAAACATTGCATCTGTATCAGGAAAGTAAAGCAATAAACACCTGAAAGACCAGAGTGTGATAAAGCCTAGCCTGCAGAGTTTTCTGAGGAGTCTTACCACTGAGCTAAAATTCAGTGGGTGTCAGCAAAGTAATAGATAGCAGGCAGTTTATGCAAACCTTTGACAAGGTCCTGCACAGGAAATTAGTAAGGAAAGTAAATATTTATGAACTGAAGCATTACTGGGGGTCAAAATTGTCTAAGAGACAGAAGAGGAAGACTAGAATTAAACTGTCAGTTTCTGCTGTGGGAAGACACAGAGTGCCCCAAAATCCCATCCTGAGATCAATGTTTCTGGCATAGTCATGGTTTGGAGCAGCAAAGTAAGCAGGCTGTGGAAGTTATGTACGTTGCAGAAGAGCAGAGAGAAACCGGATACTGAGCTCACAGAGACCATCATTAGGTTCAGTGCTGCTGAGGCACAGAAAATACACACCACGAAAAAAATTTAGATTTCTTACATACTTTAAACAATTTTAAATTAACTTTCCTCCTGCTTCAGGGAGGAAGGATGCAAATGCAAGAGAAATGAGGGATGGCAGATTGTAAATTGATAAGTGGAAATATCTGCTCAGAGTATTTTTCAATAGACTATGGAACTCATTGCTGCTGCAAGTCATCGAGGCTGAGAATTTATCAAGATTAAAGAGGCTCTGACTTGCATTTTACTAAAACAAATTAAGAAAATAACCCTCGCACAGAATTACAGTGGCTAATTATAAAAAAAGGGAAGCAAAGGGAGGAAAGGGATTTAAACTTGTGTTGACTTCTGCTTGCCTTTAAAGCAGTAAATCTGCCTGTAGTTGGGTCTTATATTCTTCATAGCAGCAACTAGCTGTGCAAACAGACTGGTGCCTCTTGATCCAGAAAATACTTTCTGTAATCAGATTTTTTTTCAGCTTCTCTTCTGGTTTCTCAGATTCATGTATTCGAATTGTAGATGAGGGAGTGAAAAAGTCAAAACGGTTCAGAGAGTTAAGATAGACCCTGCCTTTTTCACTGTCTGACTGAAGGACAAACAGCACTCGCAAACATTATCGCAACCACAGCTGGGAAATGAGCAAGTAGGGAGTGGAAGGAAGACTGATTTTAAATTTAATCTCTAAAGAAATAGGAATATCACCAAAGGGATCCGGTCGTAGAGTTCAATGGATAATTATAAAATATTCTAAGGCAGGAACCAGTGCCCAGTGAAAGCAGGCATGTTTAGACATGAGATTTGAAGGGCAATCAAAGAGCAAATTATGAGAGGGAGGAATCCAAACATGTTGTAATGTAAAATGAAAATGTTGCCAAGATAATGATTATCAGATGTATAGACTGGGAGAAAAAGGTGAGTACGGGGCTGGATAGAAATACGGCCATGAGAAAACATAGCTTTTAAATAATAGTTCATTCTCACTTATGTCTTTGGAACCTTGATTTATTTCATTTTCATGTGCCTGCTTGCCACCTGAAGGCTTCTCTACCTCCCTGTGCCTTCTGTTCTGAGGTTGTGATAAGTGTGGAAGGTACTTCAACTAGAGGAAAAAAATAGGTACAAATCTGTGACTGTTTATCTCCCTCCCATAGTGACTGGCACATTTGAGGAACCCAAACCTGGGGAAGATGGGAAAAATAAAAAAAAGTTTTAAATGTATGCAGAGAGAATCAGAACAGCCCTAGACAAGCAAAGTAAAATTTCCTAACATTAATCTACACAGCAAAGAAGATTATTTTGCCAGTTTAGTTTTAAGTGGAAGATCTTTCATACACCTCCAGAGAGGCTCTTTATGGCAGAACAGTAATATAAAGACACTAATGTGTCAAATCAAAATGTCACTCCCCTCCCCCTTATACAGATTCATTTGTCTCCCTCTCTTTGGCTGCCTCCCTCTGCATTCTCTAAGTTTAATCTGCAGTTTGACTTCAAATACAATAATTCACAAGCTCTAGACATGTGCTTAAAGGACTGTGTATAATTGCAATTCTGAAGAGATTAATACCTTATATTGATCCCCTATTTCTTCATCTATCTTGGCAGCATGTAGTATTTTTTAAGAAAAGGAAAAATGATAATAAACCAGCACCCTTCATACAGCAGTTAGAACTCGTGTTCTCCTAAAAACACTGTGGTAGAGCATGTAGAGTAAATGTATGTTTAGATTTATTGGCTACAGTTGACAGCATATGGAAAAATCTGTAGTCTAGAATGAAGGGCTGCAGAAGTGTCTACTGAGTTGAAAAGATAGGCTTTATCTATTAAAAATAACCCTTGCTGTGCACATGCACTTTGTGTCTCAGTTCAATGGCTATGTCTCACAGGCAACATCGTCATCTTCTATACCGTAAACTGTGCTGGTGTTTCTTAAATGGACGCTATTTTACTTAATGTATAGCACGTCTAACAGAAGTTAACTGTGTTTTAATTTGGTAAACAGTTCTTATCATTGAGGCCACTTATCTGGTCATCAGATTAGCATTTGGGTTTTTTTTAAAATAAGCACTTAAAATGGAAATGCAAAAGTAATAGGAAACAATGGGTTTCATGATAGCCTTCAGGGCATACAGAAAGAGCTTGACTTAAAAAATAAGAGAAAAGGTAACACCTGCAGTTACTTACATGCCTTTGACTTAAATATGTCCCCCCCAAATAGACATCATAGAGTAGAACGAGAAACTACATAAACCATTAAGGGAAGCACTTTCTAAAAGAGTTGTCTCAATTCTGAGAAATGCTGAATGCCTGTGACTCCTGTTTATTTAAATAAGAAGTGATGCAATGCAAGACCTTGCAGTGTGTCTAAGTATTTTTCACATAAAATAGAGAATGTCTCTTGAGTTACATAGCATATATCTGTGCTGTAAAAATGTGTATCTCAGCCTTCAGTGAAGGAAGGCATGTTTAAAGGCACAAACATACATTACATAGGCTTAAGAGGTTGATACTGATGATTCCAGACCTGGAGAATTTAGGAATATATTAGTAATTGTAGGCAAAAAAATAAAAGTGGTCACCATTTAATATAGTCTGCTAAACCTTTTTAGAGATGTAAGAGAAAATCCACTATTTGAACAGAAAATATCAGCACAATAATGAAAATATTCAGATTAATATAATATCAAGAACCAAATAACTTCTATGGAAAATGACAATATGCAGCCTCACAGTGTGTTCAAAATTCACTCAGCCACCTCATAAATAACTTGCTCTATGTGCATTTAAAGTGAATTTCTGGAGCTCTTTTGCACTGATTGTTAATACCAGCCCCTTGACAATGTGTCTTGTACTAAATGAGTCCACCCTTCAGTTATGATATTGAGGCAATATGCTTCTGGTCTATGATTTATGCATAGAATATCTATGCATAATACTGCTAGTTCAAAATGTATTCAGAAAACAACATAATTTGAAATATCATTGGTTTTGTAGGTTTAAACCAGAAGCTTGTAAAGTTTTCCATTTACCATGATACTCGCAGAAAGATAGGAAAAAAGTATACATATTGTTGGCTGGCACAAGCTGTGTGTCTGCATTAGCATTTTGGACCATTCTGCAGAGCAGTTCTGGCACATGAGAACTGGATTTCTTTCAGATGAAATAAAGCAGGAATCCCTGATTCAGGTGCAAATCAAATGCACTAACATCTCACTAAAGGGCTTTAACCAGTGGTATGGGCTCAGGACAATTTCAAACCACTTGCATGGTGAGGACATTCAGTTCTGCAGACCAGGCTAAATGTAGCCTAAAGTAAAATGTGCAGATTGCATATAATACTGGGGCTCCAGCATCAACTGCTTTGATATAGTACTATGCTCCTATTGAGCTAACCTGCTTGGTAATGTAGTCATATACATATATAGCCATATACTTGCTTTCAGATCATCAGTGACTTCCCTATTAAGGCCAGAAGCATACATATAATGAAAATAACAGAGATTCAGAATTAAACAAAAGCCTTCATAGTTTTAGCCGCCTTTTTTTTTCATTAAAACTTCATGGAAGCAAGACCAGGTATAATTAATGAAGAAGTCTTTTCTCAGCCAGAATTATTCTAAGGTATAAGCCTGATTAGTTTTCATCCATTTGTTAGCACATTTCCTGTCAGTTATGTAAAGTCATTGTAAAATTTCACTGTTTTTCCTTCCCATTGAAAAACTGAACTACTGAGATAAGAAAGCACAGGCTATCCAGACCCAGAAATTTACATTCAATGAAGTGCGTTATTACTAAAAGAAAGGAAGGTGGTGGTAGCTTTGGGAAAGTATTGATATGAATTTTGCTATTATTCCCATATTGCAAGCTTAAATGAGAATAACAAAACTAAGCACAGAAACTTTTTAATGGTACAGTGAACCAAGAACCTTCTCTGTGTAATCCAATCTGGATAATACAAAATAAGAGAAAGATGGAGATGTATTGAGACACTAAATTAGATGTTTTTGAGTGATCCTTTTATGTACAAAACATTTCCTGTGTCAATACATGAAGCTTTTAAAGAACTGCAACCCCCATTAACAACATTATTGTGTTCGTTTTCAAAAGACAAAAGCATGAATGATAAAAGCCTGTCTTTTTATTTCTAACTTTGCTTCATGTTTGACTTGGTGAGAAGAAATAAGCGAGGGAACTAAATTTCACAGATGGTAATAGTGACTAGGTCAGGTGTAAGAATATATTACTTCCTTTTATTCACAAATAATTTATACAGACTGTAATCTAACATGATGCTCCTGGTTAGTTAATGAGTATGCTGTTAACCAAAAGCAAGTGTTCGCAATTTTTCAGTCTTTAATGAACAAAATTTTGTCATCCCTTTGAAACCAGTGATTCAGCAGTGATGCTTTAAACCTTCCATTAAAATATTCTCAGTTCTTGTTCACATAAATATAACTAGTATTTTTCCTTTATTAGCCTCTACTGTCCATCAACATTTTGCACTCAGACCCTTTTCCGGGTCATGAAGTATATCACCACAAATACTTTTGCAGCTTGAGTTGTATGATGCAGATTTTACTTCCTCATCCTTTCCACCTCAGATGTGTCCACCTTAGCTTATGTCAACCATCTTCATGAAAGTTTCTAAGCAAGCCATGTATCTCTGTGGCTTAATCTGCCTTCCTGTAAACTTTATAGCTACGCATAGCATTACTCCATTGATTTATATCAGTCTGCTGTATTTCTGCAGGAGCCATCATGTCAAGACTCCTTTCCTTTCCCGGGCACTATACCACATCTGTCTTTCGTTTCAGACATTTCACACTGCTGAGAAAGCATTTATGGTTACTTTTGGCCAGCTGCCCACTGTGCTTTGTAGAGGACTTGTTTCTTTAAAAAAAAATTATCTTAAGGACCAAAGTCATACAGAAATTACAGAAATATCAATTACTATTTTACTGTATAGAAAATGAAGTGTAAAATGTCAAACCCATGTTTTATGTCTCAGAGTTTTAAGAATTTGGAAGCAGTTTTGGGAAGGGCCTACAAACTACTGAAACATACAAGGCACCTGCATGAGGAGACTGCACGGGTATGTGAAGAGATCTTCAGAGCCAAATAGAGGTGCATTGCAAAAAGGACAGATAAATTTCCTTGCTGTGGGTAAAATCAAATCTGGGTTAGTCAGATTAATGTCTGTACATCTTTTCAAGGCTTCTGTCTCAAAAGGAGAAATGGTTTATGAGTTTTCTCTAAATGTAATATGAGGTGATAGTTATTTTATCAGCTCTCAACATTTTGTACAACAAATGCAAAGGTGACAGACTACCGAGAAGCAGTGGGATTTAATGTAAACAGCATAGCACTATGAGTCAAGAAACCTAAATTCTCCTTCTGATCTTGCTCAGTAGCTTTGGCAAAACAATTTCTTTGCCTCTTTTTGTTTCGAGCACTATGCAAGTGACAATAAAAGTGATAGGCAGAAAGTAGCAAGATTCCTGAATTACATTCATACAGTGGGAGGGAAATATGTTTTATTTTCCTCAGCACAGAGACAGAAAATTATCTGATTCAGGTTTAAGTTTCTCCACTTCAGAGAAAGAGCTAGAAATATATTCTTACAACCCTCTATGAAATATATCCTGCAAAAGTATACTGTATACATGTAGGAACTATTTAAGAGTATTAGATGTATATTTTTAGATGGCCTTTTACATACAGTGGAATTTTTAAGTGCCATACTTATTGATTAGAAAACCATAGCTGAATAGTAACCACTCCAGATTAAAGGCTTCCTTTTCACCAGATAGTTCCTTCTCAAAACTCTTTCTTTTGTATCTTTGCCTATGCAGGCTGCAGGATGCAGGGGTAAGTAGTCAAAGTATACTATACCTCCGTTATTTAGAAGTTGTTCATGTTCTAAACCTTTAGGGAGTTGCAGTGAAGCTTAATCTATGTCACAGCAGCCAAATAAATACATTGTCAGATCCACTGTCAGGATCACCTACAAGCAAACTGATAGCTCATTTTCTAGAGTAGTCTGCTAAGGGGAGTGTCAAGTTTTTAGTTATTTTTGGAGGTGATTTTAAGAAACTCATTTTCTCTGCTCCTCCTAAATAGCATGGTCAGAGATTTCATTCAACACATAGGCAAAAATTAAGTGCCTGATTCTAATTTATCCTTTACAAATTCTTATATTTTGACAGCTAGCATCTCTGCCATTATGATATCAGAGTGACTGTTGTAAATTGAATATGAATACACAGACTTTAGCAAAGAGCAATGAAGCAAAAGAATAGTATCTGTAGTCAGAGACGCTTAGTGTCTCTTTAAAAGGTTGCAGGGGCTTCTGGGCTTTCCTAAGTCCTGCACTTGAGGTACAATCACAGTAAAAGCAGATGGTTTATAAGGAAGACCTGTAATACGTTATCTATCACTCAAAATAAAAAAATAAAAAAAGAGGAAATTCTGTTTCTGCTGAAACAGAATAGTTTTGCAAGTTCTACATTTGCCAACAAACAAAAAATGAAAAAGCTTTCTGCATCTTCTAGCACTTCTCACTATAATTAAGATACTCTGTGTTACTTTCCTCTTAAGACAGCCATTTTGTATTTATATATGAAAAAGAGCATATGACATTGGAGGTGATAAACTGAATTTTTTCACCTTTAGTCCAAGTGAAGCTACACATCAATTGAAAAGAAAACAGATGAACCAACAACAGATAGCTGAGAAAGTGTCTCTAAAGCAGAGGTCGTTAGGACATGGCCTCAGCAGCCAAGAATAAATCCATAGGAGGGTGAACACGAAACGCTATGACCTCTAGGACCAGAACATAAATCACAGCTGTACTAGACCTTGCTTGAAACTAATGAGCTATGGTCAGTGGAGTCCAATTGTTTGCTTTGCTCTGTAAAGGTTAGTAATGGAGCAAAACTGAAGAAGGACGAAGCTATAAGAACTTGACTTTTTGAGATTAAATTTGTGAAGCTGTTTATTTATTTACAGGAATTTTTATGAGTGGCTGATTGTTTTTCTCCTGTTTTAAAGTGAACAACATGCATCTTCTGTCACAAGGTGAGAAAAATAAGACCTTGCCAACTCACAGGCTTGCAAGAATGGCTTTGTTAGAAAAACTTCTTTTTCCTGGTTACTTATGCCCATCAATGAAGCAAAAGTAACAATCAAAAATAATTCCTCTGAAAGGCTGAAAGCTACAGAGTTTTCACAGTGGTTTGGAAACAAGTGAGGAGAACAGAGTGAAGCCGAGTAAAGAAATGTTTGCTGTGTATCAGTCAGCAAAGAAAAGCCCATCAGTAGGGCTCCCAGGTTTCTGGTACTGCGGCAGTTTCGTAATTCCAGTGAGACAGCAAATATGACGATATGATAAAAATGGCTTTGTTGAAATCGTCTCTGCATGAGATAGTTTCCCTTCCTGCACTCAGGAGACTGGAGAGATGCTCTTAGCTGCATGCAGTAAGTACATCCATAGGTTTCCTCAAGTTGCATCTCTAAATCATGGGCACTCCTGATGCAGTTTTACTGGTCCCTGTGGCCCACAGGGTCTGCCTGCTTCTTTCAGGCTGTCTGGCTCCCAGCTGAGATTTGCTGATGACATCTAATTGCTGACAGGAGATGCTGAAAGTGCTGGCAGAATAATGCTTTGTGTATAGCTGGGCTTTCTCAAGGCTTTGGGGAAAGGGCTGAATACATGGATGCCTTCATGGACGTTTGCAGGATCAGAAGACACAATCCTGATTTCCACAGTATAAGGAAAGAACATACAAAGCAGATAAGATTCTTTTCCATTTCTGCTTTTCTGTAGGTAGGGTGGAAGAAAGGAAGGTCTTGGAGATCATCACTGGGCCACAGGGTCATGGCACAACAAACCAATGGTACTGTGCAATGACTCCAACATGCCACTTCCGCTGCAATGTCTGACACTGAATTGCTGCAAACCATGAAGATGTCCAAGGCAAATTGTCTGAGTGTCAAGCCACGATCAGTACTTCTCTCTACCTGACAGCCGAGGCATTCTCCAGCCATCTGGTCTGGCTATCTCAGTCTGTAGTGACTGTCTGTCCTACAGGCATTACAGAGATGACAACTCATTTATGCATATATGATTTTGTTTTTAACCATCTACTGCAGGCACTGAGAGCAGAGCATAGGAGAAGTAACTGCAGTGTAGACATTTGCTAAATTGGATTTACTTTAACAGACATAATTTGCTGCCATATGTCTGTCAGACCCCCAGCTGAAGGTTCATTGGACAGAGCCTCCTTACTGCCTACTCCCTTTGAAAAATGAGTCTTTGGAATTTTTATAAGTATTGCACCTTTTTGGAGAGCACTACACCATAATAGAAATAATAAATAAAAATACATGTAGGAAATGTAATAAAGAAACATAAGCATTACTTTAAGCTAGTTATTATTTAATCATTCTGCCATTACTACTACAGAAGAATAAGATTATCTTCCCACTAGGTGAGTCAGTAAAAGCTCCTGTCCATGATAAATAACTTCAGCAGATCATGTCTGAAGAAAGCCTAGCATTCTTCAAATTCTGAAATGTATATGCCAACTATCACTTAAATAGTATCTGGAATTTATTTTGAATAGAGGCGGCCAGAGACTTATATTGACAAAAACAGCTGCAGAAATATTTGAGGCTTTGACCTTCAACACTGATGATGATACAAAGCTGTTTTCTGTAGTGTTTAATCTGAATGTTGTTTGTCTTTCTACTTAGCTGCTAGCTCCAGCCATTCCTTCTGTTTTCTTGTGTCAACCCTAACACATTTACTCCATCAGTATCTTCATATTATTTTATCCTGTATCCTCTCTCTTTCCTTCTGTTTTTTTTTTCTTAAAGCTAAATCACTGCTTTTCCTTCTTCCCGTCACAATTTAAAAATACAGAATTCATACTGACAGTTGCACAGTAACACCCTGCATGCATATTGCAGTTTTTACTATCCTTAGAGCATAAACTTTTGGAAACTTGATCTCCTCTAGTTCTCAGATTATACAGTGCTGGGATCAGGTCTTAGGGTATCAGAGGCAATAATAGCATATGCTGCAGCTTTTCAGATGCCAATGAGATAATTCCAATTTTCACAAGTTCTAATTGAGTTAACTAGATATTACTCATGTCTATGGAAAACTAAGTAGATGACTAATGAAGACTTTAAATGGCAGATTTCATTAAGATCTTTGGATATTTACGTATGCCAAAAGATCACTTTACCTTCTGTATTGCTACGTGAGATTATTATGTGCTTTAAAACAATTTGCGGTTCCATTAACATTCTTTCTTTATTCACCTTAACTCATTTGGCTTGCTGGCCTTCTACTTGCTAATGAAGCTGTCTTCAAGGTAGGTGCAAGGATATTTACAGTTCTCATTGCTTTACCATAGTTTGCTATAAGTCTCTAAAGTTTTAGTATTCTAAAAATTTCTGTTTTCTGTGGGTCATAGCCTAGATCTCATGAAGACAGCAACGTGATATAGGGATTTGTCATGGTGATCACTATGTCACTGATACTTTTCAAACACTTTTGAAAATTATTTTCTAGACCTTGGTTCTAATATCTCTGTGGGGTTTGGCATGAGCACAAGCAGCACTGTTGAAGCTTCATCTAGTGCTGGTGCTTGTTTGCACTGCATGATCTCCCCACATCAGCAGCACCCCTGCTGTCTGACATGGACCTCTAGTCCATCTGCACAGATCTTGCTGTATGGTGGCATGGATCAGCTGCAGCAGAAAAGAGATGGGAGGCTGAAAGTGAGAACAGGAGTGCTTCTCAGTGGCTATACACATACAGCTTTGCTAACAGCCTCCCCAAGCCTTACTCCCTAACAGCAATTTAGAAATGTTTTATGTCATTACTATTACAGTTGTTTATCCTGCATACCTGCAGTGAGACTGCTCAGCATCGCTGGTGCAGGCTGACAGACCCACAGCTTGACTGTATGGCCTCTAGTATAGAGCCAGGTGCCTCTTGGTCCTGCTTCTGTAGGGGCTGCAGCTGTAGACATTTTAAAAAGGCACATAAGATATGCCACAGTCAAGACATGTTGTCGGTGGCAACGGTCTAGGCTGGCCCCACAGCTGGCAGTGATACCTGGAAGCAGACCCCAGAGGTTGGAGGAGGTGCACCCATGCTGGCTGCTGACTGCAGCACCCAGCGCTCCAAGGCACAAGCTGTGCTTGTTGTCACGCCAGCCTGGCACTCCAGCTGTGACCTGGGAGCTTCCCTACAGCGATACGCCAGGAACATCTGCCAAACCTGACCTCCAAAGAGTCATTAGGAGACTATGCAGTGACAGGAGATGACACTAGGCTTTGTTCTGTCTGAAACAGAGAATCATCTGAGAGCACAGTTTTGAGACACAAGAAATGGCAATAGCAGAAAATGCATCCACTGAAAGAAAGGAATAGCATCAGGGCATTTTTATTGAAGCACAAAATATTCCACTGCACATTTTTACGGTCTCTGAATAATTTAGGAATGCAAACTCTTTAGAACTTGCGTTAATATTCCAATACTCTGTCAAGGTTATCCACACTACACAGTGGTTTATCACATGTAGAAGAGCTGTGGTTTTGAAGAAAGAAGAAGAAACTTCTTCTGCTATAGAAGCCAGAAGCCCCCTGTAAGATATGTGCCCATAAAAATGATTTTCAGGTTTTTTTACTGGATTTTTCTTGCATTTAAACTCTATCAGTTTTGGACATCTCAGAAGTCAGGTAATGCTTTAAAACACACTAAATGTGGAAAAAAAGGTCTGCATTGTGCTAAGTTTTGGATATTTATAATATATAGTATAAAATGTTAGTAAATCTGAAGAAATACGGAACCGAGAAATTAGTCTTAACTCCAGGCAATTGACAAGGATAATGTGAATACCGGTATGCGAACATATAGGTCAGCTGCACAGAGCTTAAAGGCCTGGCATGCTACATAATTTTACAAACTGTTTCTCAGTTGACCCTTCAGGGTACAATGAAACGCTCTTCAGTACAGTTCCCTGGAAACTGGTAGGAGATTGTGCCTTCTTTAATGTTTAAGAGGCTATTGAGTAATATGTGATTCATACAGCCGTTTCTGGTGCTGACTTGAGAAAAGGGATGTGTGTACTGATCGTGGCCTTGCATATGTTTTCCAGATGCAGAACTATCAGCTCATCCACATCTCCATCCACCTCAACAAACACTGTTGTAAGCAGAACAGGCAGTCATCCTCTGAGAGGTCTCCTTCCGGGAAGACAGAGCTGACACAGAGTGCAGACTAGAAGAGAAAATAATGCCAACTGTACACAAGAAGACACAAAAA
>NW_010164736.1:0-21922 GCF_000695765.1 Mesitornis unicolor | reverse complement strand
AGAGCAGGAAACAAAGGAGAAATGAAGGAGCCATGAGGTGAATGTTCAAGGTGTATGGGGAGACTAGGTGCATGAGTGAGAGGCTTACAAAACGCTGAGCTTTTTATTGTCAGTAATTCTTATTCACAAGGCACTTGAAAGAATCCAGCATTTCCTTGATTATATTTGCTTGACTCACAGCATCAAGGAGAAGGACAAGTCTTTCCTGAATTCTGACAATCCCATTTTATAAACAGGAAAGTCTATGTAGCAACAGTAGAAGCTCCGTGCTTTTCAAGTGTCATGTTCAATTTTCTCAAAACAAAAAAGACTTTTTAGGCTTTTCCAGATAATAGCAGATAAAATTATGCATATGTGTATATGTTATGTACACACAAACCATTTTTCAAAGCTGTTGCACAATCAACAGGAATGTTACCTACAAGAATAGCCAACTTGCACGAACTGGAATTACTCACCCAGGACAAAGGAAAAAAAAGGATAAAAGAAGAGAATAGTCTGACTTAAATGACTATAGAGCAATTACAGGAAAATGCTTGTACCTTTGCTACCAGCCTCCCCAAGCCTTACTCCCTAACAACAATTTAGAAATATATGATGTAATTATTATTACAGTTGTTTATCCTATATACTTCAGTAACTTCCAGTGCATTATTATGAGTCGCCATAAATAAACTTCTGCTTTTATATATGCAACCCCCCTATGCATTGCAAATTTCATTCCAAATTGTGCAAGGTCATAGGTGCTTAAACTTCTGCAACACATAAGAGTTTAGAAGATTTACAGTGCAGTAAAAAAATAAAAGCCAAGAGCAAACCACCAATCTGTTCAAAACCAGACAGCCAAGAATACTTCCCAGGCTATTGTGTATGCACAGCCCTTTTGCATAGCCATTGTCTTCCTAGCTTCATATCTAACTTTCATGCTACCCAGAATCATATTTAAAAATGGTAACATAAACAATGCTGGAAATAGAATGTCTTGCAAATGGTTATGGTTTAGGAACCTACATACTTTTATTCCCAAACACCAATAGGGAGCATTCCCACCTTTCTGAAGTGCAGACTCTTCCTCTTTTAAGATCAGCGTTTGAGACTGTAGTATTTTGGAAGCTTACCTACCTCTAGAAAGTGCAATCTTTGTTCAGCACTGAAGTTTTACTCTTTTTTGAGGTCAGTAAGGTGCCTGTGCTTCCTTGATTCAATGTCAAGGATGAGAATGAAGCTATAACAAGCCTTTCATGGATGTCTGAAAATGACTTTTCAATTGATAATTGCACAGCATTACATAAGGACAAGCCACAGGCCCTCTCAAATCACATGTCTAATTCTCTGGAGTGAAATTATATTTTTTGGTGTAGTTACTCCTCCATCCACATGTGTTCTTTTGTGCACAAACACGTTTGCCCAGTTCTTTGTTTAATTAAGTGTATCTAGAACCTTGTGCCTCACCTGGGGCTTTTTCTTTCAATTCCATTGTTTTTCTAGCCTCCTGAATAAATTATTCCAAGAAAAAGAGAAAATCCTCCATGGTTGGAGGCTAACTCTGTAGGTTTATTTGACTAAAAGCTAACCAAATTGATAACCAGCAGTGGGCAGAGGTTCATTGACAGGTGGAAGAACTCAAGCCATCAGAGCTGTACAGAACAGAAAACACTTAAGTTTTTGCACAGCAAGGAATGATTAGAACACTGCCCCTAGTGTGAAACCCACTGAAGAAGCTCTCTGCCTGACACAGATGGTTTGTTTTAAAGGGGCATAGGAAAAACATTGGGATGCAGGGGAAAGAATATTTTGGATCATACAGTACCTATTGGATGTTTAGGGGATCAAGGCAGGATGATAAAGGGAGGGATCAAGGCAGATCAGGAAGGAACCAGCATACGAAAAAGAAGAGGAAGGAGAATAAAAGGGTCCAGACACACGTAAGCACAGAACACTGTGCTTGATGGCTACAGTCTGCTCTATTTTTTTATTGAATACGACTTCTAAATCTTCTTATTGGGTGAGTGTGCCCTCCCCTCAGAGCCAGTGCAGGTGCAGACTGCCAGGGACCTTGAAGTGGGGCAGGCCAGTGGTGGGAGACAAGCAGCAGTGCCCTGCTTCCCCTCAGAGAGAGAATGTTTGGGCTGGGGGCACAGGCCAGGGCCAGCTGTTGCAACAACCACAGTACATACACGTGTGCAAACAACTAGAGAACTTCAGGTCAGAGTAGCAGGTGAGTAGGAAAGAGAAGAGCTATGAAAGTGATTTTTCCTTCTCTGAGGATGGAGATCAGGTTCAAGAGTGGCTGGAGCTGAGATCCAGGATGAAGAAACCAACTTCCCACCACTCTGGTGTGGGAACAGGGGAATCACCTGTGTTCCACAGTCTGCCACGTATGTCTGCCTCAGAGTCTATAGTGGTTAACCTGTTTAGTGATCTTCATCAGTCATCACTGGTGAGGCAGGGACACAAGGTTGTATCATATCTAACTGCTGGGTGCCGTCACTTTGTTTTCCTTTACTGTTGTAAAGTAACAGCAGGCTTAGGAAGACTGTCCAGCCTGCCATGCCAGCAGTGCTATTATGTATCTTGTCCCCCAGTCCTGGGACAATTCTGCTAGTCCCACAGTACAGGAGAGAGACTGAAGCACAGGGCAGTCTAGGCAACTACCTAACGACAGCAATGGAATGAGCTGAAGGGCGTTACTGCAGTGCTGAAAAAAAGCAGACTCTCTCTGGCTTGAGAAAGCAACTAAAACAGAAAAACAGGTCTAAAATTTTCTGGTTTTTTATTAACTGACTTCAAGTTCTAATAAACCTCTTAAGTTTTTCTTCTATGAAAAAAAAAAAACATTTTTCAGGTAGTAATATAGTCTCAGCTTTGGAAGTACAGTTTATCCAGAAGAGATTTATATTTCTTAATTCAAAGTGAGGTAAAGATACATCTAATCCAAGGCTTCCAAGATGTAAAATCAAGGTATGCATTTTTATAAAAACTAGTGAGCTGAGGACAAAATACACATGTACACACCCTCCCATATGAATACACACACATACGTAAATATAACTATATACATGAGATATTAAATCTTCCTAGTACACTAATCATAAGTTTTTAACTCAGATCAGTTCATCACTTTCATTGCCAGTAAAGTAGTTTAGGACAACAAATGCAATTTGCTGAACAACCAGAAGGCAAACTATTTTTGACAGTCATAGTCCAAAAGGAAGGAAGCAACTTTCGGAGATGATCTTCCATCCTTGAAAATACTCTTTTCCAATTTGATTAGGAAGCCATTAGGGTGAGTGCCTCCGTCTATTTCAATCATTATGGTGTCCTGCAGAAAGACTGCTGAACTTGGAAGAATCCAGGATTTAAAGCAATTTATAATGCTCTGGAGAACCATTGCACATCCTGGATAAAACTATCCAACAATCTGATTCCCATTAAGTATTAATGGGTCTGGTCAGTGATCTCTAATAAGGGAAAATCTGACAATTGCCTTGCATTACACGATACTCTTACAGGACAGCATAACAGAAGAGTTAGCATCCTAGAAACTTCTCTGCCTTCATTTAAATTCATATAAAATGGACACCAATTTGAGAAAAGGATTCTTTTATCAGCAAGAGTCTGACAGACTTATAAATGTGACTCACAGGTAGCACCACCTCTGGGCCTGCCTGCAAGTGCAAATGGCTTGTTTATATGCTCTGTCCACCTCAGCAGAAGAACATCCAAGGCTAAGCACAAGTGTAAGACTGAAGGTGAGTCTGGAAACCATACTATTCAGAAACAGGGGAGGAAAGGCAGATTGTACAGTGGCAAGTGGAAGCATAAAGGATTTATTAGATGCTCCTAGACTAACCCCTTATAGGACAAAGTTCTTCTCATGGTTGATCCTTCATGGAGTCTCTCCCTGTTTTGTATGCACAATTTGTAGGCTGGAAAGGCATATCTCTGCCATTGCTACTCCTCTGTGTGAGGACAAGAGGGAAACTGAAGGCTTTCTGCAGAACAGGTGTCCATCCAAGGAGACAAAACCTGGCAGTACGAGACATAAGTCTATTCTTTGTATTCAGTGATGACCAGATGCTACCAGTGTTTTCACCTGTCTGTGCAACTAAGTACCTAGCAGACCGTTTCATAGATCAGACCTTGTTGCACTAAACCACTGTACAGTCATAGAATGAAAAGACGGGCTCTTTCCTCAGGACATGGCAAGAGATAACAGATGTGGCAGAGTAAGTCAAAAAGTCCCACTAGCAAAACAAGTTGGCTAATATCTGTCAACAAAAGAAACTGTGGTCTCAGCAATCTCATATAGTCATCTGATGACTTTGGACTAGAAACTTCTCCCTCTGCATCCCAACCATCAAACTTCAAGATGGTCTATCAACAGTTTAGAAACATCAGTGATCACCAGGGACTGACATAAACATTAGAATTATTAATTATAATGAATTTCCTCTATTATTAAGAAAGATCAGCAAAGCAAAATTGGAGCAGTATTAAATGAATATATTCATACAAGTTATTAGTCAATGTAATAAGTCTGCAACATAATCTATTCCAAAAATAATCACGGCAAAATAAACATAATTAAAAACACCCAGACTGACATATGTCAAGACAAAATATGTGTTAGTAGATAACTACCACTGATTGTGAATCATGTAACAAGAACAGAAATGAAACTTTCTATTAACTTTAAGAGATGCAATGCCTACTTCTGATTCTAATCTAGATTATATTAAGTTTATGGTTTAATGAATTCAGAAAACAAACAGACACACTAACAGGCAGAAGTTCATAGAAGCAATGCAATTTAATATTTGTTTGCTTTCCATACTCCACTGTACATCTATGAAAGAAAAATTCAGATTCATATGGCATGTGGCTACTTAAGCACTTCTTACTATGACTCCCAGGAAGACCTGTATTTCTTTTCCACCCAAAGACTGATCTTGCTGATTATTGTTTCTGAAAGAAGCCAAGATGGACACTGGGCTAAGAAGTATCCCATAGGGAAATTCTTTTTCTATCTCCCTGCTAAATGGAAATCCAAATTTCATTTGTTAAGGAGACAGTTTCCTTGAAACTAAATTATTCCTCAGTTTTGCAATTAATATAAAGCAAGAAAGCACACTTCCTTATAATATTTCCTTTTCTGATTCAGTGGTTCCCAGACAGTTTGCAGCTCAGTACTTGCATGTCCCTTGGAAGCTGCTTGGTGATCCAGTGCCTTCCAAGAAAGGCAAAGTATCATGCTGTTGCCCAAAGTACACTCTGGTGTCACTCTGCTTGCTTGTGGGCCAGCACAGGTTCAAAGCTGCTGAAAGTTAACATAAAAGTGGAAGGACTTACATAGCCTATCGCTAAAAGATATCTGGTCCCTACATCCACATGTCCCCATGCCAGCTTTTCTCTTCCTCGCACGTTCTGAGGAAGCCCACACAACTGAAGCCTGAGGAGATGTTGCAAGTCTCAGAACCGCAGTGTGCTCTGCATGGTGCTCTGTACAGGGGCAGACTTGCCAGATGAGACCAAAGGTCAAACTGCCAGCACCTCTGCAGCATCCTGGTCTTTGGATGGTCACTGCAGTCATCAGGGTGCAGCTGCAATGTGTTGTGCTGTTCTTGGAAGAAAGGTGCTGATCTCAGGTGCCTGCTAGTTCAGCAGAAAACAGAGAGCATCATTACATCTCCTTTACTCTCAACAAGTCCTGTTGAACTTGCACTCTGCTGTCCTCAGGAAGAAACACAAGACAAGACTGATTAGTACCAATAACTCAGCAGTACTCTGGCTCTCACAGCTTCTCCAAATTCTCATGTCAACCAGACCACTAAGCCTGACTTCACACCCAGACTCTTGTTATTCAGCTCACTTACTGTTGGTAAAGCTAAAATGCAATTAGGACAGTACTGACAACATTGTATATGGAGAACCCCATATTTCTTATTCTGCAGAGACTAGAATGTCAGAAGCTGTCAGTTATTTTAGGTATCAGGATGGGAGTTCATAATGATAGCTGGTATATAAACACAATGCTTGATAGAACTGCTGATATTCAGCAATGCAGTGAGAATTCATTTTAATATAGAGACATAATAATAATTGCACATGCACCTGAATAAAGCAAAGCTTGTAAAATAATAATTCACTATGTATATACTTGTTTTATGCACTGTGTCTGCCTTTAGTATATTTTAAATAAAAGTAGTTTTAAAAACCTACTTGCATTTCTGAGTCAACTATGACACTGAGTTATCACTTTGACTGCATAGATTCTGGACCCAGCCTTTTGCTCTGTATCAGCCCTGCTTCCAAAGATTGTGCAGTAAAAGATATAAGTCTCATTGTTGTCTTTTATTCTCAGGTATATAACAAAGAGTGGAGATAAATATTTAATAATTCTAATAGAACACTTTATTGAGAAAACCAAAGTCCTAATTTTTCTTCCTATGTTGTTATCTTCAGCTGCATTTATCATTTCCTATTCATCCCCACTAAAGTTTAGAAAGTGTTTGCTTAGGTACTAATAGTGTTCACATCATGTACTTCTTAACAGCTAGAAATGCTAGTTTTAACAACCTTAATTCTAGTATTAGGTCTGCCTTGTCCACAAAATGCTGCTAACCTAGAGAAGCCTCACTTCCCATCTTCTACTTTAAGCCACTCAAAAAAGAGAGAAATAATTCACAAGTTGTGAAAGCACAATGTCATACTCCTCTCTTCTTTCTAATTTATCATTAAAAATATACTAGTTGTTATGATTCATATAGTGAAATGCAATATATTTAAGTTTAAATGAAAACTACAGCAGTGCCTAACTTTAAGCAGAGCAGAACTAATAGAGAATTTGAGTTCCTTCTTTATGCAGTTCTTTCCTTGATCAAGTCTAACCACAGTTTTTCTTGCACCTACAAATCTCTCAGAGAGATAGATGATACTTAATGGCCTGCCTTGAGACATGATTTTTAATCCTCAGAGGGAGAGATCAGAAAATTCTCAAATACAAAAGAACCTCCACAGTTGATTTATAGATTGCACCTCCCTCCATAGCTCTGATAGAAGAGGAACTGCATTTTTTTGCATTGAAAGGAATTTAAATGAGCGTAGCTTTATGATAGATTCTAAGCAACGCATGAATGGGTGAGAAGAAAATGCATTTAGCAAACTAGTGCATTCCTATTCTCACCAAGGCTGACAGATCAGAAGAGGCAGTTTCAGTTATTCTAATGCAAGGCTATAACATCTGTAAACAGCTGCAGTGTAAATACAGACAATACATTATTTTCAAGAAAAGAATTCAATTATAAGTCTCACTTAGAAGGTCAAATGATTAGCTTTAGATTCAAGACATATATACTAAAAATCAGTCATTTAACCTGGGTTTAAAAAAAAATTAAAATTATCAAGTAGGGAAGCAAAATCACCATGTAAATAGTTTAAAAGATAATTAAAGGCCAGCCATAACACACTTTTTCAGTATTGGGTGGTTTCTTTCAGATTAAGAAGAATATTTAAAATCTTTGAAAATATTTGCTCATCAAAAGTGTTCAATGATTTAGAAACTAAAGAAAAAATTTTTTTTGGAGTTGTACAACCCTTTGAAGTTAACTGTTAAAAGGTAAATGGAATATGCTATTCAAAACCAACAGTAAAAAGTGTTTTTACAAAAGGCTGAAATAAAACATTTTAGCATTCCTAAAATGAACCATTATTATTGATGCCTACTTTTGAACAGCCTGACCAACTATCCTACAAACAGCTTCTTTGTCCTCATTATCCACATGAATTTTCTTGGCTTTCTGTATCAGATAGAAAAATAAAGAGAAAGCAATATAGTAGAGAGTGAAAACTAGCTAGAAAAAGGGTGAAACAACCCCGCACACCCACAGTATGGTTCATACCAAACAGCAGGCATAGATCTCACCCAGAGCCACTCATTAATAGTGTCTCTGCACTCCTGGAGCTCAGGTATCATAACTTTCTGGCCATTTCAAAAGGAAAAGATTAGATCACACAGTCTGATCCTCTGGAATGGCAGAAAGACCATCAGCACTGCAAATTCACATAGAGAAAGTCATACCTACTAGTTTTTCACATATGCAGCAATACTTGTGCAGCTTACTTGGTGTGGAAAAATAATGGAAGATTGGCAAGGAGGATTATAAACACGCTCAAGTGACCTCAGTTGAGATATGTAGAAGAACACATGTATCATATTAATTGTTGGTCAGCCTTGTGTGTTGGACAAGGAGAACATTGGTGTTTTGATAACATCGTCCTGTGATAGACTTAGAGGCACCCTATCATATATGCTTGAGACTCATGCACTGCTGTGGGAAAGATCAAAGCACAGCAGTAAACAATGTCTGTGTGAATCCTTGAGGCAAAACCAGCAGTTTTGGTGATCCTTCAGCATGGACTGAGCTTCATGGTGCCTGTGCCCCAACTTGTGTACCTCTGCTCAGGTGCTGCTTCAGGGATGACCCAGCTGGCAAGGTAATGAAAATAAATTTACTTTTTGCATTTCATCCGTAGTTCTGTGGTTGTTCCTGCATCCTGCCTGTGCTGGCTCACACATTTGGCATAGTCAGCAGGACCGAGGAACAGCCATACAATGGCTAGCAAAAAAAGCCTCCCCTCTCCAGGTGTCTGAAGACATAATGATGGTAACTCCCTGTATTCTGGGATGGCCCAATACTGAAAGCTGGACTCCAATGGCCATTTTCCTTGCTACATGAGCTCTGCTGGAAGCGTGGCCTGAAATAGATGATGGGGTGGTGATTACTCCTCAGAAAACTGAAATGGCTATGCACGGATTACCATGGAAAGCGGCATCAGATTTTTCTCACAAGTTAGCAGAGAAACTGGGTTACTTATTAGTTACTTGTCTTAGAGCTCTTGACTATGAAGTTGTTGCATTATGGTATAAAATGAAAGAACTGGAAAAGGAAGTCAGGACTTTACAAGATGCAAAGGCAATCAAGCAAGAAGTAATTGCTACTGAAGCAGAGCAGTGCCATGGGCTGCGAGATACTGTAGAATGGTTGGTAGCATGTATTACTAACAAATAGAAATAAGGGAGTGAGTGAGTGGCTGTGTGGAGTTTAGTTGCCAGCCAGGGTTAAACATTAACAGTAGTTTTTCAAGATAAGGACAGATTTGATTAGAATGTGCTAGACTGAATTTATAGTTGTTTTTGCTGGTTAGCTCTTATTCGGCAGGCTTCTGTGCCTGCCATGGGGCTTGCTTGCCTTACTGTATGTTAGAGTCTAGTGCTCATTACTGACTGCTTTTTTGCTTTCACTACTTGCTCTACTGCTTATCATCTTACTCTGATGTGCCTGAGAACATTTTGATAACAGCAACGGCTCATGCATTGATTACAGGTTTCAATATGGACAGGGTAGCAGTAATGAGAAGTATAAAAATGTAGCTTTTGGAAGGAGTGCTTACCTCACTAAAACCCTTGATTATACCGACAGTCACAAATGCTACAGGTAACGCAGGTCCCCTAGCAAATACCTTGAGGGAAATTTGGGCTATAAATTTAGGACCAGCTATGCAGGTGGTGGATAAAGGAAAGCCAGCAAAAGAGAAAGGAGTAACAAGGAAATAAATGTGGAATGATCTTGTAAAAATCGGTGTTCCACAATCAGAAGTAAATGGAATTACAACAACAGAAAGGTTTTGCCAATGGCAAAAGTTAGTGCCTACACAAAAATCCTGATTGCCTCTGGCCCCCCCTACCTGATTGCCTCTGGCCTAACTTCCACACTCACCTGCCACCTCAAGGCAAGGCACCACTTGGCAAAACAGCAGAAATGGATGGTTGGCAGGTTCCCCCAAAATGCTGCCACTGTAGCCTCTTGCTGTGAGGGAGATCAATGCCCCTATGACAAGCTGGAGAAGTGGGCCAGGTGAACTCCGTGAGGTCCTGCGCCTGGGTCAGAACAGCCCTCAGCCTAGGAGATGATGTGCTGGAAAGGAGCCCTGAGGAGAAGGACTTGGGGGTACTGGTGGATGAGAAGCTGGACATGAGCCACCAATCTGCATCTGCGGCCCAGAAGGCCAACCACATCCTGGGCTGCATCAAAAGAATTAGGGCCAGCAGATCAAGGGAGGTGATTCTGCCCCTCTACTCTGCTCTGGTGAGACCTCACCTGGAGTACTGTGTTCAGCTCTGGGGCCCTCAACAAAAAAAGGACATGGAAGTGCGGGAGCATGTGCAGAGGAGGGCCACAAAGATGATCAAAGGGCTGGAGCACCTCTTCTACGAGGTAGGCTGAGAGAGCTGGGGTTGTTCAGCCTGGAGAAGAGAAGGCTCCGGGGGGAGCTTATAGCGACCCTCCAATACCTGAAAGGTACCTATAAGAAAGCTGGGGAAGAGCTGTTCACTAGGGCATGCAGCGATAGGATGAGGGATAATGGTTTTAAACTAGAAAAGCGTTGATATAGGTTGGATATTAGGAAAAAGTTCTTCAATATGAGGGTGGTAGATCACTGAAACAGGTTGCCTAGAGAGGGGGTGGAGGCCCCGTCTCTGGAGATATTCGAGGTCAGGCTTGATGGGGCTCTGAGCAACATGATCTGGCAACATTGTCCCTGCTTACTGCAGGGGGGTTGAACTAAATGGCCTTTAAAGGTCCCTTCCAACCCAGTACATTCTATGATTCCATGATTCTATGTTCCTTTAACTATAAAGTGGTGATCTGGGGAGATTTTACAGGTGTTAGCTCTGGTGGATTTTAACAATAAAGAAGCTACATCACAGATCTATGGATTGGAGGAAATCCAACCCCTGCCTTCCAATCTAAGATTACCTTATGTCCTGGTTTGAGGAAATAGGAAATGTAACTCTATTTACTACAACACTGTTAATTGCCCCAATTAAAGAATTTATCAAGGGTATTGATGAGTTGTCAGGATGAACTGCTAAAGGTTGAAATGGTTTATTCTGCCTCAGGTCTTCAAAAGTGGAATCTGTTGTTCAATCTGTAACAGTCCTGCGTGGATTCCTGAAGTGGGATCCTCTTGTGCTGTCCATGCCTGCCAAGGTGGTAACTGTAAAACAGTATCGTATTCCAGGGGTGGAAGAGGAAATTGCTCCAACCATTCAGGCACTTCAACAAGTGGGAATCGTTAAGGAAACCATGACTGCTTTTAATAATCTTATTTGGACTCTTCGAAAAAGAGATGGCACTGGGAGAATGTAGCTTATAAAGAATTGAAGGAAGTCACCCCTCCCACTTGCTGTTACAGTACCAGACATGGTTACTCTTATAGAAATAATTAGCAAAAATTTACAACCCTGGAAGGTGGTGATAGGCCTCGCTAATGTTTTCTTTTCAATAGCCATCATATATTCATAAAGCATGTGAACATAATTGTACTACTTGTGTGCAGCTACATTTAAGGGCATTATATAGGCCATAGGGAAAGATAAAATGGGGTAGGTGTGCCTTGAATACCTGGCAGGTTGATTACATGGGCCCCCTGTCCCTGTCAGGGGAGTAGTGATACATATTCACTGCTGTGGGTACAGTGTCAGGACTGTTTTTTGCTAAACCCGTCAAATATGCTAATAAACATAACACAACCGAAGCATTAGAACAACTCATTCATCAACATGGACATCCTCACCAAATACAAAACAACAAAGTAACACAATTTATTGGACATAGTGTCCAAGATTGGGCTCAATAGATTGGATGTTGCCTACCATCCCCAAGCTAATGGTTTGACAGAACGAAGGAATGGGATGTTGAAGGAAAAATTAAAAAACTAACCAGTACTAAAACTTTACAACACTGGAGTTCACATCTTACTAAAAAAGTTTTTTTGTTAAATAGTCAGAATATTCCTAATCAAACACCCTACAATCATATTACAACACAGCAAATACAAGATATGGTGAGGACTGAAATTCTTCTAGGTGGTATCTCTCCCGAAATATTAACTACAGGGGAAATGGAAATGCTTACCCCTACAAATTGCATAGTGAGATCTACTAGTCTAGACATAAAGATTCATATAATAACCCCCGAGAATGTCATATGGTTCTGTATTCCAAATCCTCCTTTTATTTTACCTCTTCTACTGATATCAGATTCTCAAGTTCTTGTATTTCAGGTATCTTTGTTGAATACCTGTGCCTTATCTAGAGGAGATAGAAATGGTGGAATGGTGTTTTTGGTGTCATGAATCCAAAATTGAACTGAAGTTCAATCTGAAAAAGTGCAAGCCACAGCTTGCACAAATCTGGAGTGATATTAGTTGAAGGATGTGGAAAAACTGTGCATGTAGTACTGGAAGGACATGACACTCTTGTTTTCATTCCTTATTACAGGTTGACTCTTCATGCTTTGTAGTCTTGTACTACAGGCAAAATACCCTGGATATATTTCCATGAGATCGACATATAAATACTTGGATTTGGTTGGCCTCTACTGTAACTAACTAGTGCTTTTTGTATTGAGAGGATTAACAGCTGCAGAACCCTTGACAACCTTTCATTGGTGTGCCAACCACAGTAGCTGTATAACAGAAATATGCAATGCTAAGTGCTTTTGATATTAATATTCCTTATTGTTATTTTTTCCGAGTAGGTAACGGCTGTATGCCAAGGAACATTACAAAATCAATTGGTGGTGGACTATCTCCTTCTTCGACATTGTAAACACCGCTCTGATTTTGAAGGCATGTTTTGCTTCAATATAACTGATGAATCAGCTAGCATTGAGGACAACATTCAACATATCCAGGACTTAATGCATCAAATGAAACAATCTCCTGGTGGTAAGTGTTTGGCTGAGTGGTTTAATTCTCTGATAGGGTGAGCTGAACACCTGCTTCAAAGCATTATTTTAGAGATGTTGATTCTTTTTTGTATATCTGTTTATTGCATATCTCTTTGAATTACCCTGCTCTACACCCTGCAAGCTCAAACGGACACCTCCAGCTTTGTCAGTCCCAGAGGAAGTGGTCCCTTGAGTAAGGGGGTGGAATTTGGGAAAATAACGGAAGATTGGGAAGGAGGATTATAAACATGCTCAAGTAACCTGCAGCTGAGCTGTGTAGTATATGTAATATACTATCTATATAGATACACAGTAAGTATCTATACACATGTATCATACTAATTGTTAGTTAGCCTTGTGTGTTGGACAAGGAGAACATCAATAACATTGTCCTGTGATAGACTTAGAGGCACTGTATCATATGTGCTTGAGATTCCTGCCCTGCTGTGGGAAAGATCAAAGCACAGTAGTAAACAACGCCTGCGCGAATTCCTGAAATACAGGCAAAACCAGCAGTTTTGGTGATCCTCAAGCGTGGACGGAGCTCTGTTGTGCCTGTGCCCCCACTTGCGTGCCTCTGTTCAGGTATTGCTTCAGAGATACCCTGGTTGGTGATGAAATGAAAATAAATTTACTCTTTTTTCATTCATGGTTTGGTGATTGCTCCTGCATCCTACCTGTGCTAGCTCACACACCAGAATTATGTCAGTTCTAGCCAACAACAACATCCAACTACAACATGTATGTAAAATACTACTGATGAACTTATTCACAGGGTCATTTTTAAAATCCTTTGATTCTTCTAGGCTCAGAAAAATTTGCATTCAGTCTTAGTTTTTGAAAGTAAAAGCAATGATGTAGATGATTTCTTCCTAATCATGAATAGCAGTAGATATTTTTTATACTGTTGGACATTTCTACAGCATTTAGAAACATTATTTCAGGGTCGTGCAGCATTATCTGACATAGAGAAAAAAAATCCAGCCATAATGTATCAGAATGTTTTTCCAGGAACAAACAAAAGAAGCAGTCACAGACAGCTTCAGTGATGGACTTACTTTATAGAGTATAAAAGCAGCTTCTTTAGAGAGGTGTAGAACTGATCCCACTGTGTGAGCTTTGTCAGAAAAGAAGGATTAATGTAAGCAACTGATGGATATTATACAGCTCTGCTGGTGCATGACCGTGTAAAACCTTCCCACTGTTACCAAGAAGACCTGTTTCTTTACATGACCAGTTCATGAATGAAAACCAGGTTGCCAAAGCTGGACACAAGGAAAACGATTGCTAGCTCAAGGAAATATTTTAAAGAAGCCATAGTGCAGTTCAGTATTTCTTGTTCAAAAATGCATGCCACATTTGATTTTCTGAAGTTAAAAAAACTGCGTAAGATGCTGTCTAATACTAAATACTGGTGTGATTACAAGGCACCTAACAAACACAACTGTCTTTATTAATACATTTCATTATTACTTTTCAATTATAAACTTGGCCATGAGTGCATTAGGAAATTGTATGAACATGAATATACAAAACCCGTCTTAATTATCTTCCCATTAACTAATACTAGCAAGTCTTTAAATATACAGGGGGCTAGGATACCTCTAAAGGTCTAGGTTAAATGGTCCCTTTAATATACTGGCACAGATGGATTTTTTTATTTTCAAATAATATACCAGAGTTGATCTTAAGGAAGGGAGAAGAGTCTGAGACTGCCAAACCAATTCCTGCAGGAACAGTAATATCAAAGAAGTGGTAAGTAAAGGTTTGTGATATTGCTCAATATTTATAGAGAATATCAAATACACTGGAAAATACCTACTTAACAAAAAAGGCATTCTTTGCTTACTCCAAGGGGACATGAGAAATAGGATGGTGAAAATATGAGCAGTGTGTGTGAAACCTGTAAACATATTACTTAATGCACTACTGCAAGTACAATGTAATATAAAGTATTGCATAGATGAGCAGAGAATAAGAATATATGTGATAAAGTAGTCGTATAATTTGTTGGCTTATCAGGGATTGCTGAAGAAAAGCTTAGGTAGAGTATCTGTAGCAGACCAGTAAAAAGTTGTAACTAGTGTTTTTATACGGATTTATTGCTAATACAACCAGCATTGACATGTAGTGTTATTGCCAATACTATTACTTTGAAAGACATCTTAGGTTCCCTTTCATTTTATAATGTTCTCAACAGTAAAGGAAGGTAACAACTAAATATTCCTTCAATATAACTCCGTTATTTTCCATAAAATTATCCTGATAGTATTTTCAAAAACCTTTTTTTTTATTAATTAGTGCCATATATATTTGTATACTTATATTTACACATGCACATATTTATGACATTGGATTGTCTAATAGATTGAAAATTACATAACTTGATTTCTAGCATATACGCGGATATATATGCAGGTACATTTTGTATTAAAATCTTTCATGTAGTACCTTAAAAATTTGTTCAAATGAAGTCAGATTAAAATTTCAAACAGAAACAGTAAGACAGCTTTACCTTAGTCAAAATAAGAGTCTTGTATAAATGACAGGGATTTAATATCAAAAGGTAGAGGTTACAGGTTTGCCCACAAAAATATGGGAATGAAAACTGGAAAGATATTTGATTTTTTGTCACAAAATGCCATTAAAAAATGTTTAACTATCTGTAGTAGAAAGCAGTGCAATATATAATAAGAGAAATATCACTCCTAGATTTAAAAAGAGGAATTTTATAATTCTGACAGATAACTGATAATGTTAACTCAGGTTATATTTTGCCATGACAGTGACAGTAGATTTGCCCTATCAAACTAAGCACCTTGTGACGCTTCAGGTGATTCCTGCAGCTCTGTTTCTTAGTCAGTGTTGTGACCACGAAGTCCCTTCTTTAGTCTTCTTTCAGGGCCACATGCCAGTTTTCCTCAAGCTTGTCTCAGCTGCAGCCATCTCACGCTGCTTTGCACAGAACAATACTGTATAAAGACCCTCTGTCAAGATCATCCAATTTCTTAAGGAATCTTTTATTACCATGTATTTTGAGAGAAAACATTTGCTTTAATTACTCTTACTTTGGTCCTTGGCTGCAGATACATCTGGAGGTGGGGAGTGTAAGCAGCTTTTAGTGTTTCTCTCCAGGCACACCTCGGACAGGTTTGTAATCTGGAGGGAAATACTGTCTCAAAGGTAGTCTTTGAGTTTCCCCAGAAACTCCTGTAGGAAGATTTATAGTGTTTAAAACCCACCTATATCATTATACTCCGCAGTTATATTTTTAATTTCCTACTATATAAATCTTTCTGAATTCAATAGCATGACATGGAACTTATGTGTAGCAAAAAGGAAGTCTCCACAGAAAACAGAAAAAGAGCAAGAGTTCTGGATTCCTAAGTCAAGACATGCATTGCTCAAGCATCATAGCTTGGCCCAACTGCATTTCCCCCAAAAGCCTTTAAAGTACTTTCAACATTTAAAAACAGTATCAGTAGAACTTGGTTTGCACTTGGTAACAAATATGTGTACAAGTGTTTACATTTTATTGCAGTGCTGTACAGCAATCCAAAAAAAGACAGCAAGAACAACGTACTCCAGCTAAAACTTCGGGTCAAAATTATTTGGACAGAATAATTTGGACTTATCACCTCTGCTGGACAGAACTATCAGTTACTTACAGCCTTTCATTTTTAAGTGCCTTAAGATCCTTTTAAAACAATCAAGTGAGGTGAGATGCATACCTTGGGTTAGGCAGGCTGCAGAAGCTACCAGCCTGCCTGTTGCAGGGGAGCTGCCCCACCTGACCTGGCTGTGGAACCCTGGGGGTGGCCATTTGCTCTTGCTTTCTGAGGGGAGCAGGAGTGACCAGCACCACCACCAACCCTGCGGAACCAGGCCTGTGCATGACCAAAATTTTACTTTGCTGTGGTCCTCCTCAGTGCTGGTATCTGCACTGCCTTTTTTAGATCAGGAGAGGGCTTTTAGAGTGCATCATCTCCATCTACTACAGGCTGGTTCTCAGTGGACCGGGGTTTCTTTTGGATAAAACTAATCCAGAAATTGTTTCCCAAAGGTGTACCTAAAGTCATCCAACAGTTTCAGTCCATGGGAGGACACTCTGAAGTAAATCCCTCGCTGAAAGTAAACCTGTGAGGGCAGCAGCACTGTTTGGTTCTATAAATCCAATCTTACTTGGTTGCACAGTTTGATGATGCAGATTGAGAAGTGTGGCAATACCAGGAGTAGTTGTTTTGGATTTGGTTTTAGATTTTTTGGGGTTTTTGGGTTCGTTTGTTTGGGGTTTTTTGTGTTTTGTTGTGTTTTTTTTAACAGAAGTGATGAAAGTTGAATATGTGTCTTATTTTACAGCAGATGCCAGTGGATGAGACCATTTAAGAGAGATATTTTATAGATCCTTGTGTTCCCTTGGGATCCTGAGCGTGCTTAATTCTCTACACACTAAAAAATTGACCTACTCCTGAAGATATTATTTCTTACTTGTCGTTAGCTACAGACTAGCTTCATATAAACTCGGTTTTATACCTTCTCAGTAGCTCAGGAACATTGATCTCCAAAGCGCAGTTGTGGAGTGGGCTGATAACAACAGTGACATACTAAATTGTGCTGCTCTGGGAGTGTTCAAGGTGTTCCCTGTAAGTTTCTCTTCAAGTAATACCAGCTTCACTTACCTTATGAGGTCAGAAGGAGACTCAGCACAAAATGGCTCAGCTGATACGGTGAATAACTGTCAGTTATTTGTCTGGTATGGTTATGCTGGCACTTCAGACTCCCAAGAGAAAGTAAATGTCAAAGGCATCTTTAGTCCAGCAGCTGAGTGTTATCAAGAACTGGTGTTCAATATATTCATACCAGGTTGAAAAAAAAGGGTGACATGGGTAATCTGACTTCATCTGTTACACCTAAGCACCATTTGGCAGTATAATGAAGAAGGGCACATTAAAATCAGATTACATTCACCCGAAAAAAGCCTTAAAATCACTGAAGTTTAGACCAGATATTCAAAGGCCAATTCTCTCTCTGTAGACTTCAGGCCAGAATGAATTTATAAGCTGTCTTAATTTATTTCATTTCCACTTCTTGTAAGCAGGGAGATAGAAACTTGTGTAAAATGACCAGTAAATACTTCCTGTGGTGTGTGGAGAGCTCTTTCCTCCTCTCTGCTTTCTCAAATATCTCTTGAAACAGAATTAACCTGGCCTTTAGGTTTCTATACATCTCCAGAAAAAGATACTACATGCTGGTAGGGTCATCCTGCTGGAAACAGCAGGGACTGCCAGGGAGCTGCAGGTTAGGGAGAGAAAGTGGAGAAGCTGGTACTGATGTGAGAAGGACTGGTAGTCCTTGGAAACCCACAACCTGCACACTGCTCCAGTGTGAAGCTCCAGGACTCACTCTCCTGAGAGGCAAAAACAAAGGGAAAAGCATCACCTGCTTTCCTTGAAGCAGGACCTGCTTCTTCCAGTGGTGTCCTTTGATAAACTGCCTTCAGGGGAAAGATTTAGCTCCATGCTGACTTTCAGCTTTGTCCTGTGTAATCCATTTGGTCTTGCTGAACTAGTAAGGGTTTCACATGTAGCAAATTATCTGTAAGCAGTACAGACATTGTGAGTTTGAATAAAATCATCAGGGTATTGTTAGTAGCATTGGTAAGAGAATTAACATTTAGAAAGTCCACAGAAACTGAGAAATTATTTTTTCTTATTATTGAAAGCTGTACTGTAAGTGTATAGTAACTAAAATGGTATAACCTGATCTGCTGGGTTTAAAATGTGTTTTGTGTAATACATTCTCTGCACTCCCAGAGGCTCATTGAGAGGTGGAGGCAATGAAAGGTAAAAATAATGAGAAAAGTTTGGAGAATACCCTGACTCCCCACAGAGTCCTTAAACAAATGTTCACTGACTTTCTTTTGCCACTGACTCTTGGGAAGACAGTTTTTGTCTCCTCATTATTTTTTCAAGACTTGATGCCACACATAAGGGAAATCTTCATTCTGAAGATTAAGGAAAGCTGACAGAAATGATACTTCCCTAACATGTCTCAGGATTAAAATAACAGGTCTAAGTGTGAAGACTGGCTAGGAAAAAACTTCCAAAATACAGAAATATAATTGGTTTGGTACCATTACCTCTTCCATATTCTTTCATTTGATGGGATTTCTATAAGCTGAACTCTTCTTCAACTGGTTTCAGGGCAATCCAAACATACAAAAAAGGACTATATTTGCCTTGTTTTTTCTTCATGTATAATAGTACATAATTATATTTTATAATCTTACAATCTTCTAGACATTGTATTATATAAATATGTTATTATATAATTATAATATATAACAATTATACAATAATACAGTATATCATATTATATAATATGTATTATGTATGCACTATACAACTACGTAATAATATGTTGTTTTCATACATGTAAATAAATTTGCTGAAACTATTGGTTTAGTTGCATCTTCACTGGTTTTTACTTTAAATAGAGTAGTTGTGGATTTTGAGTACGCACACACACACACAGAGTATGATGGCTTTCGACCTAAATAGCTCTTGGTTCCCAATTCTCAGCAATCACATTGAAGACTCAGGTCATATATTGTGCTCTTAAGTGTTTTTCTTTTTCAAGAGGTTGCCAAATGACTACAATCACCTGCTTCAGGTAGATGGACAGTAGTGTGGGAAAGCATATAGCCTGTAGATTAGGTGAAGAAAGAAAGACAGTTGCCATAATCATGGTCTCCTCATCCTTGAGTCACTTGATATGGGAACATAATACAGCCCTATTACTGGCAGTGCTTGACTATTTAGTCCTTGACTTCTACTGCTTGTCAAGCATGCCTGAAAACAACATAATTCATTTTTACATTAAAAGTTTCATCATCAAAATCAGGGAATGAAAAAAATCGTTTAGTCTGAACACATGTATTTTCCCTTCAGTATTCTGGTCTGGCCGATGAACTGGAAAAGTAATCAGTACTATCAGTAGCCTTGGTTACGTGTATACTGAGTACAAGTGAGACTGCAGTGCTCCTGAAGAAGTCTGAATTTAAAAATAAAAGTTACAGAGCAAAGAAATTCAGTGCTCAAGGGTGCATTTCACAAGCAAGACATTAACTTTTAATCAAGAGAGACACCACAGTCTTAAACGTATCCAAGTAGAGAAAAAATCCTATTTGCAGAAAGGAATATCAGACTTTCATTACACAAATAATCATCAAACTAAAACAGAGAACTTGTAATTCAACATACAGCACAGGTTGTAAAGACATATTTAATTTCATTTTCTAGATTGAAATCCAAAACCTACATTTACTTTTTGTTGTGTGAACTTAGCAAAGAGAAGCATTAAAAATCTTTCCTGTTCTTTCAAAAGACATATTGAAAGAAAAACTAAAGCAGTCAAAATTTAGAAAGTCCTTGTACATGTGGGCACACTGTCACTCACAGATGCACACATGCATGCTCTTATAATTAAAAATATTATACGTAATTTTAAACAGCAATACTGTGCACCTGCCAGTGTGTGGCTATGTCATAGGACAAATAAAAATGAATTCTAATGAATTCACCTCCCTGTTCTACATTGCTGAAGAAAATGAGCAAAAAATGCATGATGAAAGCCTATGTAACAAATTTAGAAGTCTAATTCATTAGACTGCACTATATTCCTCCTTTACTAAATTCTCATCATTTCTTATGCATACAGATGATCATTTATTTTTCTGTAAAAGTACTCTGATTACAGTATTTTTGACAATAATCTGGGAATCATAGTGTGCTGCACAAAAACTCTCTGAAATGTCTTGTGTCTGATCTTTATTTTAATTGAAACAGGCTGCTAGAGTAATACACATACAAGCTGCTAATGTGTGTGCAGTTTATCTTCATTTAATGAAATGTCAGGTTTAGGACAGGAGACACGTGGAATTTCCAAAGCGGTGAGGAATTTCAGTGTAATGAGATTGAGTTTCCACCATTGCCACAATTGTTTGAACTTTCTAAAGTAGTGAGAAGGGTTGTACATGAGGTCAGACAGTTTACCTCCTTTTAATATGTTTCCCTTTAATTCTAAAAGGCAATTCTGAAAGATGTGCTGTCACTGATTGGCACGTACATTTGCATGAAGGCCACTGGGAGCTAGTACACAAATCAGCATCAGTGGATGTTCCTAAGTACACCTTGCTCTCAAAATAATTGAAAAACATGTTTTTACTGTATACTTCTTGACTGTAAAAAAAGAAAAATATCCCTTGCCCACTATAATTCTTTTCTTTCCCTTGGAAAATGTCAAAAATGTCACTGCATGTCCTTGCATGTGGCAGCACACTGCTGAAACAGAATTTGCTAAAGAAAGTGTTTCCTATGCAGCTACCTAACTCCTGCTTAAGAAGAAGATAAATTTAAAGAAAAACAGGTAATAATATGTGTATATATTGGGAATAGTCTTCTCATGTTGGAGCTCTTTGCTATCATATTGACTTTAAACCTTTTTTTCGTACATGAAGGGGAGAATTAATCCCAGAAAGACACCTTGGAGTCTTCTTCCTTTTTACTTTTTCATTTGAACTGGTGAAAATTCAGCTTTTCCCTTAAGAGTTGTAGCAAATTCAGTCTGAATTGTGTGTTAATGGAAAAAATTGTCACTGAGCAGGAACAGAATAAGAACAGTTTTGACTTTCTTTTTCTCAGAATTGCTCTAAAGCCCTTTTCTGAGCTTTCTTTGAAAACCCCATATCTGAAAGAGAAGAAACAGGGAAGTAAAATTATTTGCTTTGCATAATACTTGCTCACATATAAAAACTACATTTTTTACTGAAGGAAGAAAATTTCTGGTGGTTGTATATGACCTAAAATGCAGGAAGTCTTAGCTTAAAATTCTGTAACAGATTTCGGAATGTTTTTGTGAGGTTTACTAATTTACCAAAAAAAAGCGGTTTCCAAAAAGTGGATTTATAAGGTATATAAATTACTACTTTATAGTCAGAAACCATCTTGAATAATTTTTTTAATTACTATTTTTGTGTGACATGTTTGGTATTACATACATTTCTATTTTTATATATAGTAGGCAAACATAACATTTGAGTTTATGATCTTTGGAAGAAGGGGCAG
>NW_010164735.1:0-2922 GCF_000695765.1 Mesitornis unicolor | reverse complement strand
TAGTGGCCAGCGCAGCCCTAAACCATGACACTTTGCATTAGGGGGTGCAATGATCCTATTTAAATCAATTTTGTAGAATTTTATAGATCTTTTTCCTTCTTAGACATAATGGAAAACTTTTTTTGTAATGTACGAACATGCACAGTAGTTGAAAGCTGCACTTGAAGTGAAGTCACTTAAAACCAATTCAAGTATAGTACATCAATACTGAAGGATTAGTTTATCTTTACTCACACTTTGTTCACAAACTTATCCTCTAGTGATGCGTTTTTATTTCTCTCTCTCATTTCTCCAAATTTTCCTGTGACTCCTCATTAGTAACTAATTTTGAAATATTATAGCAACTCAATCATCCTACATAATTTAAATTCAAGTGGTCTTACAACTTTTTTATATTATCTTTTTTCCTATAAAATATAAAATCAGATCTGCTCAATCTTTTGTTGGCCACTAATAACTTTCTGTTTCTGTCATCTCTAATTACTTTTGCCTGAAGTCCTTCACTTATATTTGAAAATATTAACTAAAGCCTTTCATTCATTGTTAATTATAAGTGTGACTGTGAATAATTATTCTACAATTTTGCAGGGTTTATATCACATATACAGTGGAAAGGATATAATATCTTTTAAAACTATAGTTCGACGTTAATTCATAATAAATTATGTAAATGAATAAGAGGTGTGGAGCCTTCTCCTGATAACAGTCATACATGTGGAAAGATCACAAATCAGTTTCTCTGAGATCAGAATAATTATTCCAGATTCAGCCCACTTTAATGAGTGTAGAAATAGTTACAACACATAAAACGGGTGATTTCCAGTGCAGGGTACTCAATACAGCTCAATTCACCTAGCCAGTGGCAAGATATTTTTGGTTTCGTGTGTGGCAAAGCAACCCTGACAGAAAGTACAATCTGTAATTATAATTATATCTAGTTACCAATTGGTAAGCACAACACACAGATGTAATTCTGCCTCATTTTGCTTATGTAATATGTCATTAAGAGTAATGAGTAAGAGTAATTAATTCATCCTACTTATGACTTGGGGTCAAAACACACACTTCAATTTTTACCTGTTCTAAATGAATTCTAGTCACTTGTCTGATGAACAAATTATATTTCCACAGTGAGAGATTACTATGCATACATAATTTAAACAAAGAAAATTAGGACTAATTGCATCCTCATGACTAGCATCTCAGGAATCACTTGCACATGCCTGAAGGTGTTCTTTAAAAAATAAGGCCTTCACAAAAAAGAGAGAGCAATACAGATGTCTTCTCCAAAACTCTTCTGTGTGGAAATGGCAATACAAGACAAAGAGTATGGGACAAAAGACTGGAAAAGCTGCACAGAAATGATTATCTAAATATGTAATAGAACCATGCAATTTTATTGCAATTTGTCCACAGGCCAAGCTTTTCTAACTCCTGACCTAAAGCCAACGTACCTTCAAAAATAAATCAGCTGAGGAAGGCAAAATAAAGAGTCATAGAATCATATAATCATAGAATGGTTTCAGTTGGAAGGGACTGTAAAGATCATCTAGTCCAACCTCCCTGTCATGAGACACCTCCCTTTAGACCATGTTGCTCAAAGCCCTGTCCAACCTGGCCTTGAATACGTCCAAGAAGGGACCATCCACAACTTACCTGTTCTAGTATCTCACCACCCTCTCAGCAAAGAATTTCTTTCTAATATCTAGTCTAAACCTACCCTCTTTCAGTTTAAAATCATTCCCCCTCGACCTATCACTACTTGTCCTACAGCTTTCCTGTAGGACCCCTTGAGAAACTCGAAGACTGCAATTAGATACCCCTGAAGCCTCCTCTTCTCCAGTCTACACAAGTTACCGATTTTCTTTAGAATACAGGAAAGTATAAATAAGAATTTATCGTGCTCTAAACTAAAAAGCCTCAAAAGGGCCTATCACTGATGAAGCAATGAGAATAAATCTAAGGAATCTCTGAGAAGAACAAGTATCTAATTGTAATACAAAGTTTGAAGCTAAACAAAGGGCCTGAATACAAATTGGAGTTTTGAACAGTAACCTTTTGAAGAGCACAGTGAATGACACTGGACAGAAGAGATACAGAAGTCTATCTGAATCCAGATAAGATGGTTCTTTCTGAATACGTGAGAGAAAAAAAAGGGAGAAAAGACTATGAACTGTTTTGTCCTAGAACAAGAAAATTCTGGAGAACAAAAAGAGAAAGATAAAGACATTTTCACATGAGCAATGAGTTTATTATCCTGAAAGAGTTAAACTTCTGCAGCTACTTAGTGAATCTCAGCAGAGAAAAATAAAAATGAGCATCAACTCACAATGTCAAATGAAAAGCAGACCTCAAAATTGCTATGATGATCTTCAAACAATATTTTAATTGTCTATAGACTTTGGTTTTTTAGTCCTTATTTTTCCTAGTTTTCCTAGTTTTCTTTTGTATACTTGTAAATGAGAAGTAGCATTGGGGAGAAATCAACATTCTTGTGAAAAAAGTTGTTGCCCAAGGCTTGGACAGGCATATACTCTGCTGGGTCAAACACTGGCTGGATGGCTAGGCCCAGACAGTGATGGTGAATGGAGTTAAATCTAATTGGTGGCCAGTCACAAGCAGTGTTTCACAAGGCTCAATTTTGAGGATAGTTATGTTTAATATATTTACCAATGACCTGTATAAGGGGATTGAATACACCCTCAGTTTGCAGACAACATTGAGTTAGGTGGAGTTTTGATCTGCTTGAGGGTAGGAAAGCTCTGCAGAGGGACCTGAATAGGCTGGATTGATGGACTGAGACCAATTGTATGAGCTTCAACAAGGCCAAGTGTCAAGTCCTGCACTTGGGTCACAATAACACCATGCAGCACTACAGGGTTAGGGAAGACGGATGGATGGGAAAGGTTTATCGCACAGGGG
>NW_010164734.1:0-16234 GCF_000695765.1 Mesitornis unicolor | reverse complement strand
AGCTGAGCCGCAAGCCCCTCCTACCCGGTGCAGAGGACAGCCCAAACCTACCTGCAAGGTAGGGCACATGCTGTTGCCAGAACAAACACGGCCACTTTTATCTTTCAAAGTCTTCATATAAAGAAAAGGTGGAAAACACAAAAAGAGAGGGAAAAAAAGAAAAGCTGATGTGAATTTATCACTGATGTGACAGCAAATTAGGATGCAAATGAGAACCAGGAGATTCTTGAAGGATGAAAGCTTTCAGAATTGATTCTACAAATTCTTTATAAAACTTAAGAATTACAAATCTGAGGCACCTGGTAAGAAATGAACAGTGACCTGAGAACAATCCTAGCCTTTTTTATTTTAAGAAAAGCCTACTGAGCTGAACAGCATCTACTAGCCAAAAAAACTACCCATCAGTTCATAAACTGGATCCCCATGGATTCAGGAACACAGAACAGCAGCTTTACTTATTAAGCACATCAAACTGAAACTAACTGGTGGAAAAGAAGAAAGGCCAAGAAAGAGACAGAAGAGAAACAATAACGCACACAAAAAACCCAGATTAAAAAAGCACCGGCTATTAACGTATTGCAAATCAACCAGTTACTCACAATTACCCTGCTACACAAGCATCCTTCCTAACACAAATGCCCAATTTACATATTTTTAGGAAAACACTCACTGCCAGTAGTACCACAATTCTTCCAAGAGAAGTATTAAATATGAATCCCAATTCTCTAAAGCAATGTAACTAGGATGCCTTTATATGACGCTGTCTTTAATTCACTTCTTACTACCCTCATGAGAAATATTCATCCCAATCTTTACCAATGCTTTCACAGAATCCCAGACCGTTAGGGATTGGAAGGGACCTCAAAAGCTCATCCAGTCCAATCCCCCTGCCGGAGCAGGAACACCCAGATGAGGTTACACAGGAAGGCGTCCAGGCGGGTTTTGAATGTCTGCAGAGAAGGAGACTCCACAACCTCTCTGGGCAGCCTGGGCCAGGGCTCTGTCACCCTCACTGAGAAGAAGTTTCTTCTCCAATTTCAGTGGAACCTCCTGTGTTCCAGTTTGTGTCCGTTACCCCTTGTCCTATCATTGTTTGTCACCAAGAAGAGCCTGGCTCCATCCTCGTGACACTCACCCTTTAAATATTTATAAACATGAATGAGGTCTCCCCTCAGTCTCCTCTTCTGCAAACTAAAGAGACCCAGCTCCCTCAGCCGCTCCTCATAAGGGAGATGCTCCACTCCTTCTGCTGATACACAACCTTTCCTCATGATAGGAGCTGAAAAGAAGAAAGTGTTCCAAGTGGCTGTAGAGTTACAAGCCAAGTTTAAGAGGTGCACTCCTAATTTCTTAGATGTGCTAAACTCCGCAAGGCTCCTCTCCAAAGATGCAGGATTTCTTCGACTCCTTAATGTCTGCTTCTTGTGCTTTCATGGGGATTTAGACAAAATGTATCAGCTGAAGCCCCAGAACCCCTAGACTGTCAGGTTTTCTGCTAAAATTGGCAGCTACAAGCCCAGCCAGGACTGTGGCAGCTGCAGGACAAGCCCTTTGAAGCTTAGATTGAGACTGCTATGAAGAAAGGAAACAGCAGAGGATCCTTCTTTTTATTTCTTAGAGCTTTTACTCACAAACATTCACCTACGTGGTGGATATGAATAGCTTCCTATGTGGACAGAAAGCAAGCCTCTTCTTTTGGTTAATTAGTAGTTGTTCTTTGTACAAATCTCAGCTCAAGCCAAAGGAAACTTCAAAGGCTTCACTCGTCAAATGTCACGGCTTGAGCTCAACGTGAAGCCGCCAGTTCTGAGCTGGCTGCACAGCTACAGCTCACACCGAGCTCGGGAGTGGATCCGTATGAGGAAGTAATTGCTAAGCAATTGTGTAACAAAAGAACAAACTTCTGATGAAAAGATTTGGCAAAGTCACAGCGGTGGGGAAGAGGAAAACCTGAAGAGTCTGCCAGCAGTACAACCCCAACACATGTCCATGCCTCATACGATGGCATCATCTTTACTTGTTACCTGTGTCATCAGTGGTTTAACTTTTCTGTTTGTGTCTTTTTTAATGCCCTTACCTGCACATGTGACACTTGGAACTTTAAAACAAACACATCAGATCTAATGCAGGCTACTTAAGACTGCGTTGGAGTTGAGGTCTGTATTTCCCTTTCTGGTTACGCTCCAAGCACAAATATCCTGCTGCATTCCACTGCCACCAGCGTGGAAAAGGAAAAGGAAAAGGTATCAACCTGACATCGAGAGACTAATAAAGAAAGAGTAAATGACTCAAAGGAATTAAGCCAAGAGACTACATCAAATATTGAACCAATAAAACCTCGGCAAATCATCTTTTAGGAAAAAACTACGTAACTGGAATGCAACACAGAAAAAAGGAAAATACTTGGATGTGCATGCTCAATAACCAATGTAGTACAAAAATCTGTGTTAGTGGTATATATTTGTGAGATCAGATACTTCCTGCAAACCCTTACGGGGCACAAGTTCAATTCTAGAGTACTTTTTTCCTCTTCACAAAAGCCTTTAAAACAACATTAGGCATGAACAAGATTACTCACAGAATCCCAGACCGTTAGGGATTGGAAGGGACCTCCAAAGCTCATCCAGTCCAATCCCCCTGCCGGAGCAGGAACACCCAGATGAGGTTACACAGGAAGGCGTCCAGGCGGGTTTTGAATGTCTGCAGAGAAGGAGACTCCACAACCTCTCTGGGCAGCCTGGGCCAGGGCTCTGTCACCCTCACTGAGAAGAAGTTTCTTCTCCAATTTCAGTGGAACCTCCTGTGTTCCAGTTTGTGTCCGTTGCCCCTTGTCCTATCATTGTTTGTCACCGAGAAGAGCCTGGCTCCATCCTCGTGACACTCACCCTTTAAATATTTATAACCATGAATGAGGTCTCCCCTCAGTCTCCTCTTCTGCAAACTAAAGAGCCCCAGCTCCCTCAGCCGCTCCTCATAAGGGAGATGCTCCACTCCCTTCATCATCTTTGTAGCCCTACTCATGACTAATTTGGAAGGACTATTCATTTTTAATAAGCTTGGTTTAAATCTCTCCCAATGACACAAAAAGAATAAACCAGGCTGTGCCAGCCCCATCTTTCCCCAGGTATTTTACATAAGGGTGCAATCTGGGGTGTCAGCAGCCACCACGTTCCTAGAAGGCACAGTGTGGTTTAACTAACACCGAGGACGTTAGGAATACGCACTCATTTTTCAAGGATCATTCTTACACTGAGTTCAGACAATACAGGCAGTATCTATTCAGAGCTCACATCATTTGTGAAGTGCTCTGACTTCTTAACACCCTCAGACACAGATGTGTGTAACGTTTGTAATACTCATTAAATAAAACCATAGCAATGAGTTATTGCAGAGCAGACCCTCCAAAATGGCGTTTCTAAAAAGCATTCACATTTTTAACTAATAAATTCACTTGAAGCTGTCATTCTCAAATTTGTTGTAGGAAAACCAGATCTTTGTCACGCCAGTCACAGGTTGGTAGGGGTCAGAAGGGACCTCTGAAGATCACCCAGTCCAACCCCCCTGTGTGAGCAGGATCACCCGGAGAAGTCACCTCTTGCCCAGGACCTCTTGGTACTGACCTTGCAATTCTGTTTAAGAGTATTATTAATCACTCCACCACCTATGCAGCTACACTACAACTTCTCAGCGCTTTCTGACAAAGTTCATACCTTCTTCTTCACTAAAAATCACATTCTCTAAAACCTCTTCCAAAGTGCTAACAAGAAACTGAGAACTGAAGTAATCTTTTGGAAAACTGTACCCGAATACAGTACAATGAATAACTTCCTGATTTACACAAGACCACTTAAAAATGGGCATACAGGTTACAGAGGTGAGGCAGTACTCCACAAGCTGCTGCTGTGTGCTTCCACTCCTGGGCACACACCTTCTCAAGGACTCTCTCAAGCTAAAGGAGAACTATTTAGCTACTAAACGAGCACACTCCCATCCCTTCCAATTTCACATACTTAAGTTAACCAGAATTGCCATGATAAGGTAATAAAGCTGTCATTATGTTCACCAGGACATTTCACAAGGGTAATATTCCTCTCTGTGCACGAGTGCCCATTTCTCAACGTTGTTTCCATGTGTCCAACTCAGCAGTGTGTCAGATACCTAAAAAACCTTCATATATTGGCACCAAACTAACTCAAAAATAAAAGCTGAAAATCCCAACCAGCCATTTCCTGTTTCAGAACAGTAAAGCTGTCCAAAACCTGTTTCTCCTTTTAATTACCCAAAATTAGAAACCACATAGGTTAAATTTTCATCACGTTTTTTGACTGGCAAAATGTCTGTTATTTGACAAAAGCTTTTTTATTCTTCAGGGGAAAAAAATAATCGCATCACTAAATACTACCCTAAACTATGGAGTCACAAAATTAGCTTAAGATATATATGGTTAGCACTAACCTGCATGATGCAGAGAAAAATATAGTATAAAAATAAATTACTAAATAGACTAAACCCTGTAGGATATTCTTAGTTATGAGGACCAGCGTTACTGTTATCTTTGAACAGAATAGACCAGACCAGATTATTTCAGTTGGAGGAGACCTACAGTGATCATCTGGCACAGCTGCCTGACCAGGGCAGGGCTGACCAAGTTAAAGCACATTGTGAAGGGCACTGTCCAAATGCATCTTAAATGCTGACAGGCTTCAGCCACCTCTCTAAGGAGCCAGTTCCAGTGTCTGATCACCCTCTTGGTAGAAACGCTTCCTCATGTCCAGTCTAAACCTCCCTTGACTACTTTAAAACTAATAAAACTGCTATCCACTAACTTGTTCTTTGATTTGAGCAACAGCAAACAACAAGGTAGGTAACTGACATAAATTTATGGGTTGAAAAATATTTCGTTCCTGGTAGAGCAGACTACTTCAATTCGTTTTTCTCCCCTCCTAGAGGACAGTTTGATGGAACATAACAGATGCAGTGCAAATGGAAGCACAATGCTGAATAAACTCTACAGCACAAGCACATCTTCCTTTACATGTTCCCAATAGGTGGCAACAGAATACCAAAAATACAGAGTAGTTTACAGTTCTTTCTTCATCCACAAAGTAACGGAAGCCCCGTTACAACTTTTATCAGTGAACCTGCACCAGCAATTTTATTCAGGTGAATCAATGCATCTCAGCAATAGAAATTCTCAGGACAGTTAATGGCAAAAGCCAGAGGATTCACAGAACAGAAACAAAGCATTTCATAAAACCTAGTTGTTATGGAACAACTAACTGAGGGCTTAGGCTCAGAGCTCCTCTAAGGGAGTTATCTATTACAAGCAGAAATGTACAGTAACAAAATGTTTGTGCACATTGAAGTGTTAAGATAGAAATAAAATACTAGACTAATTTTACTGTGGTTGATATCCACACCTTGGTATTTAGTAGAATTTATTTACAAGACTGAATAAAGGGGGGAGCATTTTTAAATGAAGTTTTCAGCAAACAAACCCCAACTTTCTCGGTAGTAGCAGGTCCATATTAACTCCCTGGTTCTTTGCAAGGAATGACTGAAACCCAGAGTTGTTCTTTCCTTGACAGTTCTAGGAACTGTGGTACAGTTCCTGTGGTACAGAGCTATACAAATCAAGTCTAAATAAATCACTACTCACTTGCTTTCAAAACCAGCTGAGTCCCGGTCCAACGAAATTGTCTCTGTTGTAATTTCCACCTTCCTCACGCTGCCAAAGAAGTCTGTTATCAGAACACTCTGCGGGTCTCGCTGAAAGAGATCGGTTCGGTGCCCAGGCGTGGAAACGCACAGACTTTTTGGACAGACCTGAAACTGGAAACCAAGATGGACAATGATATCCTGTCCCGCATCCATCAATATATCTCTCTATATATACCTTCCAAATACAAATTGCCATAAAAAGAAAGGTAAATTCCACGCATTACTTGCACTAATTTCAGTACGAGCTCCACAGCTGAAAAAATGAACCAAAGTATTAAAAGGCATAAACACCTTGATTATGCATGTCAGAAAACCTTTATCCTCATAAACATTCTGTTTGAGCTTGGAAATGCTTTTGTGAAAGCCAACCATCAATTATTTCTAACAGATTAAATGCACAAGTGTATTTCTGAATACAGATGCAGCAATACTGCTATAGCCTTCCAAAAGGCACAAGTAGGTGCCAATTCTTCATACTGAGCTAAAGGAGGCAAGATTAAACAAGCCTGGGTAAGTGGTTCACAGTAAAGGATTCATTAAAAAGCAAGAATTTATATTCTGATTGAAAATACAGTCACACTCAGAGCTGAGGTCAACAGCTCCACGTCCAAGTGGACACCAGTGACAAGTGGCGTTCCTCAAGGGTCAGTATTAGAACCAGCGCTCTTTAAAATCTTTGTCGGTGACAGGGACAGTGGGATAGAGGGCATCTTCAGCAAGCTTGCAGATGACACCAAGCTGGGTGGTGCAGCTAACACACTGGAAGGGATGCCATCCAGAGGGACCCGGACAGGCCTGGGAAATGGACCGGCGTGTCTCATCAAGTTCAACAAGGTCAAGTGCAAGGTTCTGCACCCAGGCCAGGGCAATCCCAAGCACAAATACAGGCTGGGGAGAGAATGGATTGAGAGCAGCCCTGGGGAGGAGGACTTGGGGATGTTGGTTGATAAAAAGCTTAACATGAGCTGGCAATGTGCACTTGCAGCCCAGAAGGCGAACCACATCCTTGGCTGCATCAAGAGAAGCATGACCAGCAGGTTGAGGGAAGTGATTCTGCCCCTCTACTTCACTCTCATGAGACCCCACTTAAGTGTACTCCATCCAGCTCTGGGACCCCCAACATGAGGACATGGAGATGTTGGAGCAGGACTAGAGGAGAGCCACAAAGATGATCAGAGGGCTGGAGCCCTTCTACTACAAAGACAGGCTGAGAGAGTTGGGGTTCTTCAGCTTGATGAGAAAGCTTTGGGGAGACCTTACAGTGGCCTTCCAGTACCTGAAGGGAGCCGACAGGAAAGCTGGGGAGGGACTGTTTACACAGCCATGTCGTGATAAGGCAAGGGGGAACGGTTTTAAACTGGAAGAAGGTAGATTTAGATTAAATATTAGGAAGAAATTCTTTACTGTGAGGGCAGTGAGACACCGGCACAGGTCAATCAGAGAAGTTGTAGATGCCCCATCCCTGGAAGTGTTCAAGACCAGGTTGGATGGGGCTTTGAGCAGCCTGGGCTGGTGGGAGGAGTCCCTTCCGATTCGGATTCCTCCCTTCTGCTCCACTGCAGTTTCTCTTTCATACCTTGTCTTTTTGCCTGAGCCTGTAAGCATACAGCTTTAGACTGCTGGTCCAGGGAGACTGCAGCTCACTTCCACCTTTACCTTAACTGACACATACAAGCACACTTATCCACTGAGCTCTTTTTTAATGATTCCCAGTTCTCCTGCTGGCAGAATATCACTAAAGACAAGACAGGGGCAGACTAAATCTTTCTGTTATCCTCCCTGTGAAGTGAAAATGAACCAGACTCATCAGCATCACGTTTCCCATACAAAGTCACTTGTCAATGCACACAAATGCTCTTAAGTTGCAGCAAAATGCAATCAATTTTCTTGAACTCCACTCCAACTAAGGGCCCAAACATAAAAACTAGATCTCTGAAGTAAGCTATAAAAGCTACGTATTTGTTTTAATCCTGCTATTTGATGCATAAATCTATGCTGCAGTCACACCATTAAGTCTCTCTTCCAACCTCTCAACAGTGTGATTGTCCCAAAACAAGTGCATCAGCGCTGAACGTGGGAAATTGATACTGCACCCAACTATTTCTAACCTGTCCCACAAACATTTACTACCACAAGATGTTGAGGTGAACCTAGAATAAAAATGTGCACTGAGAAGAACTAAATGGGAACTTCATTATCTTGCCTTTTCTTAAGACTTTTAGCTATTTTATGACAAATGATCTCTCATTGAGAAATTCCTTTGAATCTTATTTTAAAGGTGGCATTTCAATTTAGTCTTTACTTTTCTGGAATTGTGATCAAACGGAGTGTCAGTCATTTGCACAGCTTTAAGCTATCCCTTAGCAACACAGATGGAGCAGGTGGGGAGTAGGTGGAGTGGATTATGAAAAAAGATGTCTTGGAATGCAGTATCCAAACCTTAGGTGGATGTGAAGAGAAGCTGTTTTAAGAGCAGTTGGAGAAAATTAAAGAGGTGATGGGATAGAAGTTGTGTAACAAATACACAGTACTTCTAAAAGAGCAGACATTTGACATATCAGAAGACCAAGCAACTAAACATTAGCTAATAATTTTAAAGCTAGTGAGCCACTTCATATGTTATCCTGAGTCTGGAAAGTGTTAATTTTGAAAAAATCTGACTTGGATAAGCAGTAGGTCTTTGTTCTTAAACCAGAACAACACTAACAGTGCATTCCAGTACCAAAGTATCCCCTGTAACGGCTGACAAATAAATGGGCTTATATTCTCACCACAGACTAACCATATGCCATTTTGGAATACTCAGATGAAGACCTGAAAAGCACAGACTCAAAATCAAGAGGTCACGTTTGCTAAAATACGTGCATCTTGATCACCCCAAATCATGATCTTCTTGTGTCCATTCTCTTCCCTTGCCAGAGCTACAATAAGCAGACTGACTTCCATGATGAGTCTTTGTCATATAAGCAAAAACCCAACAGAGAATGTTCAGGTATCTTCTCCAGAGAGCTCAAAAGGTAAACTGCTTGGGCAGCTAACAAGTCTTCCATACTTTTCCCAACTGGACTCATATGCAGCTGGCTAGATCACTTACACCACTTCCCAGATGGTGTTTCATACAGTAGAAACCACTGTTCATTTCTTATGACTCCTTTTTTTAAGTATCAATTCATTTTCTGGTTTACAGAACAGAGTCCTACGGTGCTGTTTGAATGAACTGGCAAGAAGATACTTGGGCAATAAAGAACTTGCATATTCTTCTTTAAAAAGATTTATTTTAAAGTTATCTGTATCCCATGATCAGAAGGCATTAAATTACAGGACAGAATTTCATTCCCATGGTAGTAAAAGAACCTTGAATCTTAGTCACTGAATAAATTCAGTATCAACATAAAATCTGTCAAGTGTGGGCTGTTCAGAGTGAATCCTACAACACACTACAGCCAGGCTAACACCATCCTCTGCAGACAGAGGGAGGCATAAAACTTTTGAGCAGCTGCTCCTTTTACAGAAATGAATCAAAGCGAACACATTCTGTAAGTGGTGGCTCTTAGATCGTGGCGGGATTTACAGCTGCAAGGCACCAAAGCACAATGTATTACTACAATGAAACTATTATGGGAACACGTCTAAAGGGTTAATAGAGTAAACGAAATACAGTTACTTTGTATGTCATCTATATGTCTGTTATAGAGGCACTTTCATAAATTTTCTCATGGGTTACCCGGTTGGGTTTTCTTCCTCCTGCCTTATACCTGAAAGCTACAATTAATATTTACCCAAGATAAAATTAACTCCAAACACTGCTGGATTTGGACATACCTTGCTCTGGAATCTAAGCAGAGATACAACGAAATAAGTCTCTGCAGGTGTTTGTGAGTGCACAGCGAGAAATTTAACTGTTTAATCACCTCTGGAAAACAGTATCAATGGTTGCCTTTCCACATCTGCAAAGTGTCTGCTATTTGTTAAGCTGATTTTAGAAGCTTCCTACTATTATTTTTCACATGCAAATACTTCATTCTCTTGAAATGTGTATTTAATAATTTTATTCATTTTTCACAGAATAAAAAAAAAATCAGCCTAATTTTGGTTAATTTTTTTCTGTAGCCAGCAAACCCCAGTGAGAACAATCCTTGAAGTGTTACACTACAACTACTTTTAATAATGGCAAAAAGACCCCCAACCCCAAAGCCACTTCCAGGAGAAACAGCAGGAGAACAAAAAGGATTTGGAGAACCCTACAGGCAAAATAAATTAGGTTTGAAACTGTTAAAGCCATTAGCATATTCATGAATGTTGAGCATTCAACTTACCAGGTCATTCATATTTGTCTGACTGGCAGGATGAATTTCTTCCAAGAACTCCAGCACATAGAAGGTGTATCTGTCCATAAGATGAACGCCAATCCCCAGATCAGGCTGATGCTTAAAAACAACACACAGCAGTTAGCGGGCATCTACAGGAGAGAACTCAGTAGTTAGGAAAGGGAACAAAACATAAAAGCACGTTACAAAAGTTAAGCATAATTCTATTTTGCTCTTAGGCAAATCACACAAAGAAAATGAGCAGCTGTGAAGAAACACATTGTTGACAAGCTGAACAGTACCGTTTATCTTCATTTTCCTAGACTTTAAGTTTTCAGTTAAAAGTCAATAGGACCTGTGCTTTTAACTCAGGCATTCTGAAAACTGTCTTCAGGATCACAAACATCTACTTACTGACAGAGAATCCTCTCCAACCTGGCTGCTAGCCAAGGCCATGATATTAGGTGAATAAAATCGTTCATACATGGATGCTCCTTGACAAGTATCAATAATAAACAACAATTCGTTGTACCTGAAAGAGTAAAAACAGCCTTCTTATTCCTCTCTCTTTAAACTGAAACAACTTACACATACTTTTTAGTTACCATGAAAGCTGCAAGGATCCTAAGGAACAGACGAGTTTGTGCTAATTGATTGTAGAATGTGAGTTTAGCCAAAGCAACGCATTTGAGCAGCTGTAACTGCAAGAAGCTGAACATGAAAATTAAAACTCTGCTTTCTGAATGCAAATGTTCATGACATTTTACCTACAACAGACAGCATCACTGCTGAAGGTAAGCAACCTACCAGTAAGACTTCAAGCATGTTCACAAAATACCACATTTAACCTCTAAATAATGCTTTTTTTCTTACCTTCTTTTCTGCCACATTTGTTCAAAAGCATCAGCAAGTTCTACATTTGTGATTTCTTCAGAATCCTGAAATTTTAGGAAGCCATTTCCACCGTGGCCTGATCGAAAAATCAGAAGTTACATAAGTTAAATCAAGAAGTTACACAAGTATGGTGGTTAAAGGAAGATATTCAGTCAGGTTGACCATTTATTTAAAAAAGAGGCAAACACCAATCTCCTCCAAACAGACTCTAGCAAAAGAAGACTTCAGTACAGTAAGAACAGTACACACGCATCATTTAAACTGGAGACTATACTCGCTAAGTACTGCCTTACAGGTATTTTCTTAATTACTATGACACACTAAATAACATTTTGAAAAAAAATCCTTTTGCTGATCCTTTGTTTCTTTGGACTCCTGATGGGACTTCATGCTTTCAAACAGGCCCATCCAATTGGACATGAATAAAAAGCAAACACGAATAAATTGCATGCAGAAACCTGTAATTACCTGTCATATATATTAGAATATTGCTTCTGTCATCGGAAAGAAGACGTTTAGATCGTGGTGTGCTTGGTGGGATTCTTCCTGTTAATACACGCAAGAAGTTTTCAACAGTAACCTATGAAGAGAAGCATAAAGTAATTTTCTAAAGGGGAAAAATCTTGATTAATAACTCTAGGACGGGTTACATTAAATAATGGAACACCACACCTCATTAAATACACTGCATATTTTAATATTTCATGGTATAAACAGCATAAATAGACACTTTCTGATTAAGGTTTTACTGCAGGTTCACGGTCATGTGGTACTTTTTACTGTAATCCCCTAACATCACCCTGTTGCTTTATTATATCCACTAAGTCTGCTACCACTGTAATTTCTAAATACATTTTCATTTATCTGAAGACCTGTCAGTGTATGGCTTTACTCTGCCAAGGCTGCTCATGCACTCACAACATGCTCCAACATTACTGTGTGTTACCATGGAAAAATAAAAGTTTAAATTCCCTCTGCAACTCAGGAAAGGGAAAACAACATCAATTTTGGTTACAGAAGTCTCTGAGTGATCAGGTAAGACCCATCTGGACGGTGACTGTAAAACATCCTACAAAACACCGCTTCCTCTTCATGCAGACATCCACAGCTCAAATGCTAGCAGCAAATCCACATTCAGGATAAAGCATGATGAAAAGAACGTATCTCTACTACATACTTCAGTATGCTTCTATAAATCTTTAGTCATTATTATATAGCACTATTAAACCATGCAACTGATATCCAATTTAAGATCCACTGGTAAAGACACTCTATGAAATATTACACGAAAAAGAAAAGGTGATAGAATCCCGATTTCTATACAGTAATTACTTCACAGTAATGATTAGGTTGCAGCTTTTGTTTTATTGTGATAAAAGCACAAGCTTAAGACTAGAAATTTAAGTAGGTCTCCCTAATAAACACTTCACTTGCACACCAGAAGTTTCACAGCAGTGTTAAGTGTTTGCAAGGTGAGACCCTGACCAGCCATGTCCAAAGAAGAGACATTTCAGTAATGTGTGTGTATTCCATATCTCCCTTTAACTGTGCAGATTCCATTATTTAAATCGGTCAATCCACAACATGGTTCTAGGATAATAAATCTCAAATACAAAACCGAGTAGCAAAGTGGCTAGGGGTGTCTGGTATCAGTTGATAATAAAAGCGCAGCCCCAAACCTGTAATGTGCATAGAAAGACTTTCTCAAATTTCACAGATGCTGTATAAATCTTTAAACCAACATTAAAAACAAAGACCCAATGATTTAATTAAAGCACGGTCACCTCATAGCTTCTGTAATCCACTTCCACATCATCTCCATAGACGTTTAGCTCCATGTTTTTATGACTAAACACAGTGGCTGGTTTGGGATTTCTGGGATTACAGGCCATATCATCTGCTAGCATCAGGACAATGTGACTGTGGAAAATAAGGCAAAAACATTTCAGCCATTCCACATTCACATAGCAGTCAAACGGAAATTACAACAACACTGTCCGCGATTACAACAATAGCTTGTAACACTCAGAAGATTCCTGGAATTTTAAGTGAAACTTTGCTTAGTTATACCCCATATCCTTATGTACACCCTCACTATTACAAAGATAGCACACATGGAAATGCAGCTAGGTGTTATTTACCTGCAGGATTAAGTCAGGTCAAAGATGAGCACCAGAGTAATTGACATCAGCAATTTGATGATACAGACAATCCTGGACCCAGGCTGGCAGAAGTCTTTACCAAAAAAATCGGAAGAATTTTATGGGGCACTAAATCATTTCATGCAGCTCCAACAGAAGAAATCCCAGCCTGTTTGCACCCTCTCAGACAGATCAATTAAAACATTATGAAAAATTTTAATGAAATTTCAGGATCTCCTGAAGATTTCTCACACCATTATACTGTATCTGATACAGCACTGGATGATTCTGGAATATTGTGTCCAGTGCTGGGCCCTCAGCTCAAGAAGGACAGGAACTGCTTGAAAGAGTCCAGCAGGGCCACAAAGATGCTGGAGTGGAACTGTAGTGGAGCATCTCCTGCTGAGGAGCGGCTGAGGGAGCTGGGGCTCTTGAGCTTGGAGCAGAGGACACTGAGGGGTGCCCTCATTCCTGGGGATCCATTGGGAAAGGGCAGTGTCAGGAGGAAGGAGCCAGGCTCTGCTCTGGGATGGCCAATGCCAGGACAAGGGGCAATGGTCCCAAGCTGGAGCACAGGAGGTTCAAGCTGAAGATGAGGAGAAACTTTGTGAGTGTGAGGGTTATGGAGCATGGCCCAGGCTGCCCAGAGAGGTTGTGGAGTCTCCTTGTGTGCAGACACCCAAAGCCCTGGCCGTGTTCCTGTGTGACTGCTCTGGTGATCCTGCTGTGGCAGGGGTTGCACTGGATCAGCTTTCCAGGACCCTTCCAGCTCCTCACATTCTGGGACTCTGTGATTACCTGTGTTAATGGAATTTTCCTGAAGAACATAAGTTGGCTGACACCAGACATTCTGTCTTCTTCAGAGCACCAAGAAAAAAAACACCCCAGCATTTCAGAGTACCAAGAAAATAAACAGTAACAAAAACCACCAACAAACAAACAAACAAAACCCAGACCAAAACAAACAAAAAAACCCCAACCCAGCACATTATAAAGCTGTTTCAAAATGCATGCAGCCAATGATCTGTATTTCACCTGACAGGGTCAGATTTAGGTCAAAATGTGAAATACCAAGTGGTCACTGGAGACTGACAGCACTAGGAGAGCGTGCCAGAGATGTCTGGAACAAGCCGAGGTCAGTCCTTTCCCTGGATAACCTGCTCTTGGGTACAGTTTCTCCTGAACTGATCTTTGTGCTCTCCCAAACAACGCTCACAAAAGGAAGGCTCTGTATCCTGCAAAGAGTGCTGCTAATTCGGACTCTTAGGCACACAGGCATAAATTAAATCGTGTCCTGCTATTTGAACACTACTTCTGTGCTTGCCGTTGTTCACGTATATGTCTATTTGAGCACTTTAGAAGTTACTCTTTAAGTGCTGATACACTCCACACTGCGCAGAAAAAAAAAAAAAGAGAAATGCTGTCCAAAACAACATAAGCACAAATCATACAAAATAATTCAAGTAAATTATTTCAGTGGGAATAAAATGCTGGTATAAATATGAAGCTGTAATGACAGGAACCAGAGAAGGACAATTACAGAAGAGAAACAAAGATCTTTTTTTTCCCCACACATGCACAGCAGCACTTCTTTATAAGAGTATCACTAAAACAGACTTAGTTGGAAGCAAGAATTGAATAGATGCCTTGCAGACAGTCAGGTGTACACCCATTTTTTGTATAACAACCAGAGGAGAATATTCCAGACTAAGCCATCACTAGGTCTACAGTTTACCATTGTATTTCTGCTAGGAATCTGTGTTAAAAAAATTAATAAACACACATCACTCAGTAAGAGACAGGCAAGCACAAACATGCAAAGGTTGAACACTGCATGGCATTCTGAGAAGTGCACGAAATATCCCCCAGTTAAACAGGACCACTGGGTACAAGTGGCTCACACATGCAGCAAAACAATCTAGGTGTTAATTTGCAGCTTAACTGTTAAACCAACATAATCCAACCATATATTATATTATATTATATTGATGCTGTTTTCATGACTTAAAACTTCTATTGCATAATGACTCCAGCAATCAAAAAGAATTTCTGGATTCATTCCGGCTTTGTTTTATTTTAGCAAAACTTCTTTTATGAACTGGAGCATTGTGCCCACATCTCAACAAACCAAAGCAACTCAGTTATAAAGGCACAAATCATTTTCTAATGAGTTCTGATGCTGGATGACAAATGTATTTAAACCACCAACGTCACACACTTCCATTAAAGTTAAGGCTACGCACAAACCTCTCCAAAAAACCAACGCCGAGAAACATTATAAACATTAAGATCTGATTCGGGGTTTGGGTCTTTTTAGTCTAATCAATATTTTGAATGAAGTTTTGCAGCAAAGAAAACAGGCAGAGGAAGAAGTTTGTTGAAGGGAGAAACTCACTCAAATCCATGTAAAAATTCCGGTAAATGGGAAAAAAACAGGCTCTTTCTAGATCTTCTCCAATGTCTTATTCTTGACTTTAGTCTAGAGATTAAGAGCTTCTTGAGATTCATCTCCAGATCCTTAGGCTTGGGTAAGAAATGCTGAACAACAGAGACCTCCAGCCATGCTGTAGCTTTTGCAGTATTTTTAAAATTGCCACCTATTGTGACCTTAATGGTGAAGATGAATGGAGGCAGCCCAGATGAAAGTGCTCGGGTCAGGGTAGAATTAGTGAAAGAATTTCTAAGGTAGTGCCTAGGGTGCCCATGCTTCAAAGACTACAGAGGAAAGATGACAGACGTTTCTGAATGAGATGTGCAAAAAACAAAACAAAACACAAAATACAAAAAAACCTCAAACAAATCAAAAACCCCAAAAAAATCGACCAAAAAAGCGCCCTGTTTTTGTGGCTTTTACTCATGACGCTTAGGCAGTACATTCCCTTGGACATGTAACCCCCAAATGCTTCCAAAAATTAGTTTTCAACATCCCCTCTTTCAGAAACTGAGAAGTCACTCTTTTCATTTTGAAAACAAACACAGGAAACAGGATGGCACCGCCCCTGCATTCACAGCTGAGTGTAAGTGAAGTGGAGACTCCAGATGGGAGTTTGGGACAGTTTGAGACTTGGAAAAATAAAAAAGCCACACAAATTTAATCCCGCAGAGTAGGAATTTTGCAGTGATGGGGCGAGCCATACCTCTTTATCACAGAATCCCAGAATGTGAGGAGTT
>NW_010164733.1:0-7210 GCF_000695765.1 Mesitornis unicolor | reverse complement strand
CTTTCTGGGGTGTACCTTTTTGTCATGAAGAATGTCTTCATCATATAATTCCCTTTAAATATTTCTCATTGTGGTACAAGTTATCATCCACTTAGCTCCAAGAAGCTGAGCAAGTCTGCAAGAAAAGAAGGCGTGATTTATTTTTTTTACAGGAAGACAGATCATAATAGTGTGAATCTATAATCTAGCAATGAGGGAACTCCCACAGAAAGGGAGGTTTGCTCCTACCACTCTATATGCATTTTATATTAAGTAAACATTGGATTAAAAAAAATAACCTGAAACAATCCTGGGAGCCATCTGGTTAACATATAAAAGCAGGATGCTGCTGCCCGTGGATCCCAGAGGAGGTGTAGGCAGTGCTTTTCCTAGGATATGGTCCTAATGTGCTTAAAGCAGGAGCCAGGAATTAAGTGGAAAAGCCCTGGGGTGTCTCTGACCAACTTGGTTAGAGGGAAAAGACAGGAGGATAGCCTAGTGAGTTCAAGCAGTAATTAGACAGGGAGTGTTTTGGATCTCAGCTTCAGACTTAGGCTCCTATAATCCCCTTAATGCTGCTTTAGTCAGCTAAAGCTTTTGGGCGTGACTTTCAGGTTTAACAGATGCTATAGGGTCAGTTCTTATAGGGCTTGCAATGAGTGCATCATATTCTGGCTTCCAACCCCAGAGACTGCAACTTCTAGATTCTTACTTGGTTTGAAAATAGTATGCTTCAAACATGCCTTTGAATGTAAAATTCCAAAATAAATATCAGAAATATATTGGTATTTCAGGTAATTTTGTACAGCACTTGTAATGGGATGAATTTGCATCCCCAGGAAAGTTCCTTTAGTACTCTTCAAATAATGTTTTTCTCGACTAATATCACTGAAATATTTTCCATAGCCATGACTTGCTTTGCTATACAGTTGCGCTTTGCTCTTAACAACTTTTTGGAAAAGGAGACTTGAAGATAATTATATTTAATATTTAGATGTGCTTCAGTTTCAAAATCTATATCCATTTTTAAAAGTGTAAATAACCTAATTTTGATTAAAATCCATAAATGCAGTCCTGGGACATTCACTGTGACTGGAGAAGCACCCCTGCCAACTTTTTAGTGTGCTTATGTTTTGTCTTCTCACAGATTTGTAACTTACTTTTGGGAGGTGAAGGTGGGGGACCTGAAGTTCTGCTTCCCGTTGTACAAGCAGTGGCATGCCGCTTACTCAGTAGCAGGTGTCCATTTGCAGGCCCTCCACCACCGAGCTTACACGGAGGGGAAAGGACTGTACAAATTTGCTTTTTCCTGCAGACATTTCTCTCCCAAATGTTTTAACTGAGCTCTTCTAACCCTCACAGCCACTGCCAGGACCTGACTTTCCTTGCCAGGCTGGTGGAGATAAAGCAAGGGAGAAAGATTTTGGCTGATTTGGCAGTATTTGCAGCCCAGCACAGCCTTCCGCTTCTCACCCAGGAAAGAAGGAGGGTAGGCGTGTTTGACCCATGGGTCACCAGCTAAGCTGCTTAACGCACTGAATCTTTTTTGCCCCTTGTAGGTGGCTTTAATTGCCATTAACTAACATTTGACGGCATCCTTCCCTTTGATGTGCATTTGACTGTAAGTACACTCAATTCTGGCAGGTGAGTTGAACATCCTGACCACAGGCACAGTGTCAGATCAGGCATCTCTGGGAGAATATGGAGGTTCCCATCCCTGCTCTTCCTCCCAGGCCTTGCAGGCACACCTCCACCACAAAAGACATTCTGCAAAATAAACCCACTTGCTATATTCATGACCTCTCTGAGCCAACTGCACTGCCTTTCCAGGGCAACTTTATTGCTTTTCTTGTTTTGCGCATGCATGGGGAATTTTTCTTTGGGAGATGCATGAAAGTACATGAATATCCTCTTAACACAGGTCATTCAAAATAACAATGCAGTTTAGATATTTTCTGAAGGTAGTAGGCAAGCAACATGACTTGTAACTTCTTATTGGTAAAGCTATCTGGAGCACATGTGGCTCCCTATGATAACCTCAGAAGAAGACCCCAGTATGGTGTGATCTGTTTCCCTGCCTTGTCTATTTAGCACACTTCTACACTGGAATTTCAACTCTGTGATCCAAATATTTGCCAATATTTTCCATGGCAATTGCTTGAGCTCTCCATATATGTTCAATTGGGCACATTAAAACTATTTTTGTGGGACCAAGTGAAACTGAAAAATAATAAAAACCTGGAACTAAAGGGTGCTTCAGCAAGTATGTACCATTGCCAGCACAAAGTGTGAAGGATAAAATGCTGGGAAGGGTAAAATATTCATATGCCTGAAGGAAAAGTCATATTATAACTGAGATATACTTTGGAAACTGTGTGGCTTCCCTACTTTCCTATCCAAACTTAACTGGTTTTCTCACTTTTGTAACTACTGCTGTAATCTCTAGCACCAACTGGTGCCCAAACCAGTGAGCCTGGAATCCCAGCTTGGTGAGAAAAGGCCGTAAGAGATTTTGTTTTGCATTCAGTGTAAATACAGCCCATATTCTGATTGTCAATGTTGACATATGTTTACGTGATTGTAACCTAGGTATTTCTAAAATCTGGCTAAGAACAAGGTGAAAATAACAAACACTGGGGCAGGGAAAGCTGTTGTATCTGGAGAAGGGCGGGGAAAAGGGGGAGAAGAATAAATTGTGGGGTGACAGCACCTTCTCTAGAGGTATCTAAAGCATCAGTATGATATAGACAGCTTTAAATCAAAGTCTCACATTCCTATATGTGTGCTTTACTTTCATGTTACTGTACTGCATGGTGCCCATTTCAGATTCATCCTAAGCATCTCCATTTTGGTTTTGCCACAAAAGCCGACAAACCCTGTCCTGCTTCAAACTACTTGGAAGTGCAAATTGGGGCACTCACCTCTGACTGACATTGAAGGCTGACAGGAATGGGGAACAGCCACTGAAGAGTGTGGTGTAGTATCTATGAAGTGCCATATGCCATAGTCTTAAACTAGAGGTGGCATTTAATGCACTAACTCATTGTTCCCTAGTACATCAGAAGCTGTGTTTGCAAATGTTATCACACTAATATTGATTTATTTTTTCTCCACTCATTAGTGTGCACTGTAGTAATACCAAAAAAAGAACTAAATTCTTAACATCATTTACATAATTCATCACAAGAGCCAAGATTTCAAAGTTCATTTACTTTCTCTGCATTTTTCTCTGCTTCCCCATTTTGTCTTACTGTAGCCTAGTTGTGCCACCTAATATAACATGACAGCACTTTTGCTGCCGAAACACAAAGTTTTGTAAAAATTTCTACTTTTCTTCCTATAGTTCATTTATGCAGGCAGCTATGTAAAATTCAGATGGTGTCTGCATGTCGGAAAGTACTAGATATAACTGTCAGTTCCAGAAAAACACTGATTTAAACCTAAACCTTGATGGATACAGCAGAATAAAAGTGTGCAGGCAGTTCAATCTTTAATCCATAGGCTTATTATTAATTAAGCAATGTGCAATTTTACTCCTGCAATGCTGAAGATCGAGAGATTGAATTAGGATACCTTCCGAAAGGCAGCACTGCATTATATAGGAATTGTGATTTGATATAATGCAGTCCAGTAATGTAAGTTAAGGCACATTTCATGTCTAAGCCTCATTAAAAAAAACAAACAACAGAGTAACATCACTGAACAGATTTTACTGTTTAAAAAATTATAAACACTATGTAAAATTTCCATTCCCACGTTAGCTACCTTGCCTCAAAAGTTATCTCAGAACAACATAAAGAGCTTCGGAATAATGAATATGAAGAGACATGTAAGAGCTTAATGAGCAGGATTTGATGGCTTTTTTCCCTTTTGATTTTGTCCTGATTTTCAATAACTTTGCGGAAATAAGAAATACTGCTGAGAAGTGAGACAGGACTGTCTCAGCAGAGAGGCTGAGTGCACCAGTGATATTACTGCTGACCTTTAGATCAATTTGGGATGATAAGTATGTTTTTCCCCTTCAAGAAACCTGCCCATTTTCACAATGACATAATCTTTTGAGAGTGTGTCATGAAAGGAAGAGGTATGTTCCTTAAATAAACCCATGCAGTTAAAATTTCTATACAGAATTCCAGCTGAGGAAGCTGGTAACGCCCAAGTGATTCTTATCCACTGTTTTGTAACCAAATTAGGGCCTTAAATGACTGAAAGTTATCCTGCTGGCTAGCCCAGAAATACCAAAGGTGACAGTGCTTTTTAAGTAAAAACCACAGAAGTACCATAATGAAAGTTTTACACACCCAGTACTGCAACAGGTCACATATACACAGCCAACTTTTTTCCCCACAGCTGAATGCTGTCATTGATCTAATATTATACACAAATGTTACGTATTTGCATAAGAAAACAGAATATCATATCAAGTAGTTTAAAGAAATTTTTATAAAAGCAGTTATTCAATGTAAGAGAATACTACTTGCACAAAGGCTGCAAACAATACATTTCAAATGTGAGCATAATGATTTCATGTGACAAAAGATTGGTTATGCAATTCTCTTTTCCAAATAGCATAATAATTAGCATATCATAATGCTCTTTTACGGTCCTGTCTTGTGGAATTTATAGTCCTCCAAAAAGAAAATTAGTCTCCTTAATTAAAGCTAAAAGCATGTTAGCCCACGCAAAGAGACACACACAGACATATAATAGAGCTATTTAAGACTGCAGCTAATTTAAATTCAAGATCTGTTTACACTTTTATGATTGGGGCAGCTGATTTAATTCTATTTTAAAAGGTGGTAGCAAATGTAATGAATTTCCTTTGAACAGCCCTAAAATTATTCTGAAGGATTCTGTACAAAAACTAACATGCTCTGGAACTATGACAAACATGGGAAAAGTACGCCAGGTCCTCAAATAGTACATTGAAAAAGACATTTGAGAAGTATGAAATTTATTTTCTATGCAGTGTATTTCCTATGCACTACTACATTTTTTCATGTCAACAAATTCATCATTTGCTAATAGAAGTACACCTAATATTTATAGCCTTTAACTTGAATCATATTGTAATAGCTAGTACATCAACCAAACCCATCTACATTCCTGTTCTGAAAAACAATGGGTTAATAGCTTTCACTTTGTTTAGGTTCATATTTCAAAAATCAGCAATGAACTCAAATGACACTAGTTTTTCAGCGTTTTTCCTTTGCTTTGAAGTAACAATGAAAAATGACCAGAATCACAAGCAGAATCTAAGTTACTGTAGACTGCTTTTTGACAGAGAGCAGTTAAAGAAAGTTAATCTTCCACCTTTCTACTCCTTCCTACAATTTCATCCAGGTTCCATGTAACTTGGTACTTTCTTTCACTGCAGCTACCAGGCATGAGAAACTGATGAACTTTTCTCCTGAAAAATCTGTAGCCAGCCATTTATATTGCTACTTCTTGCTTTGAGAGAGACTATTCATACTGCAGCAAAGACTGTATGTTGAGGAAGCAATGTTTTCTTGTGCCAGCAATGTGCCATTGCGGCCAAGAAGGCCAATGGCATCCTGGGGTGTATCAGAACGGCTGCGGTGAGTAGGTTGAGAGAGGTTCTCCTTCCTCTCTACTCTTCCCTGATGAGTCTGCATTTGGAATATTGTGTCCAGTTCTGGGCCCCTCAGTTCAAGAAGGACAGGGAACTGCTTGAAAGAGTCCAGCACAGAGCCACAAAGATGATTGAGGGAGTGGAGCATCTTCCTTATGAGGAGTGGCTGAGGGAGCTGGGTCTCTTTAGCTTGGAGAAGAGGAGACTGAGGGGTGACCTCATTAATGTTTATAAATTTGTAAAGGATGAGTGTCAGGAGGAAGGAGCCAGGCTCTACTAAGTGACAGCCAATGACAGGACAAGGGGCAGTGGGAGCAAGCTGGAGCATAGGAGGTTCAAGCTGAACATGAGGAAAAACTTTTTCACTGTGAGGGTGACAGAGCACTGAACCAGGCTGCCCAGAGAGGTTGTGGAGTCTCCTTCTCTGGAGACATTCAAAACCCACCTGGATGCGTTCCTATGTGACCCAGCCTAGGTGATCCTGCTCTGGCAGGGGGGTTGGACTGGATGATCTTTCGAGGTCCCTTCAAACTCCTAATATTCTGTGAGTCTGTGATTCTGTGTTAGCTACTGCCAAAAAGGGGCAAACTCACCCCTATCCCACCTTCCAGCTCCAAAGGTTTCCACCACTCCCTTTGAATCAGACACAGCTGTTGTGCAAGTACATTTCAGAGGGGTAGAAAGGAGGACCCTAGGAGCTACTGTCTGGTCAGACTCTCCTCTGTGCCTGGGAAGATCATGGAACAGATCCTTCTAGAACCTCTGCTGAGGCACATGGAGGACAGTGAGATGATTCAAGACAGCCAGCATGGCGTTACTAGAGGCATGTCCTGCCTGACCAACCTAGTGGCTTTCTACAATGAAGTAACTGCATCAGTGGACAAGGGAAGAGCTATGGATGTCATCTATCTTGATTTCTGTGAGGCCTTTGATGTGGTCCCCCACAACATCCTTCTCTCTGAGTTGGAGAGGTATGGATTTGATGGGTGAACCATTCAGTGGATAAGGAATTGGCTGGACGGTCGCAGCCAGAGGGTAGTGGTCCATGGCTCGATATGCAAATGGACATTGGTGACAAATGTTGTCCCTCAGGGGTCCATACTGGGACCAGTGCTGTTTAATATCTTCATCAATGACATAGATAGTGAGATTGAGTGCACCCTCAGCAAGTTTGAGTGGCTGAGGGAACTACACAAACTGAAGAGGTGGGCCCATGTGAACCACCCAAGATTCAATGAGGCCAAGTGCAAGGTCTTGCACCTGGGTAGGTGCAGTCCTTGTTATCAGTACAGACTGGAGGATGATGTGATTGAGAGCAGCCCTGAGGAAAAGGACTTGGGGGTGCTGGTTGATGAAGAGCTGGACATGAACCAACAATGTCTACTTGCAGCCCAGAAGGCCCATCGCATCCTGGCCTGCATCAAAAGAAGTGTGGCCAGCAGATTGAGACAGGTGATTCTGCCCCTCTGCTCTGGTGAGACCTCACATTAGTGTGTCCGGATCTGGAGCGCTCAACACAAGGACATGGAGCTGTTGGAGTGGGTCCAGAGGAGAGCCACAAAAATGATCAGAGGGATGAAGAACCTCTCCTATGAAAACAGGCTGAAAGAGTCAGAGTTGTTCAGCCTGGAGAAGAGA
>NW_010164732.1:6168-9719 GCF_000695765.1 Mesitornis unicolor | reverse complement strand
GCTGGCTCATGGTCATCCTGCTGTCCACTCTCCTTGCACTGCAGGGTGCTGGTTACATTCCCCTGCTCTGTCCAGGGACCTCAGGGCACTCACTTGTGGGGTTGGACTCTCTGGTGCAGCCCTCAGCTTCCTGCCATTAGTTATCTCATTGGACCACGGGCACACATGTGCTGCAGCTCAGGCCAAGCCTGCAGGACATTTTCAGTTGCAGGCAGATGTGTTGCAGCCCTTGAGCAGTGAACAAATGTCACCCCAACTGCACAACGCTCAGGAGTGGTTCTGACCCAGACCCCATCCCTGCCATAGTGCACGGCCATTGCCCTCCCTCCCTGCACCGTTGAGTGGGGTCTGATCTCCCCTTGCCCCCAGCATAGCACCAGCCACTCCAGTTTTGCATTTCTCCACGTATTTATAATTTCAGAGTGGAATGAAAGGGGATGGATCCTCTTTGAAGTTAGCTGTGCTGGGGAGGAGTGGCTTTCACCTCCTTCCTTGCCAGCAGCACAGTTTGCAAAGCCCTGCTTTGAGAAGGTGCCACACCACCTTGTTTCCATGCCTGTGGGTTAGGCAGTATCACAACAGAGACGGTGGCACTGACGCTCCCCCTGTTTGCGAGGTGTGAGTCACTCTATAGTTAAAGTCTTTTTGTTAAAATCAAAGCTTCACTCTTACAGAACTCTCTTTTGCTGGCTGGGGAGGCTGCAGAGGAGCCCTGGAGGAGTCTGGCCAGGTTTTTCACATGCTTTGTCTTCACTCATGTTCACACTCCCTTGGTAATGATCGGCTCTGTCCCGCTCCCTTTTCTCACAGGTAACTTTGAGCAGTCCAACGAGGAGCTCAGAACCATCATCAAAAAAATCTGGAAGCGAACGAGTATGAAACTTTTGGACCAGGTGATCCCACCTATTGGAGGTAATGTCACTTGGGGGTGACACCCAGAGAGGCAGAGCAGCGCCTGGTTGGGATCTCAGCTGCTGTGACAGCTCGGGGGCGTCTGCAGGGCAGTATCATCAGGTTGGGTTCCTCCCCTTCAGATGACGAGGTGACAGTGGGCAAGTTCTATGCCACTTTCCTCATCCAAGAGCATTTCAGGAAGTTCATGAAGCGCCAGGAGGAGTATTATGGGTACCGGCCGAAGAAGAACCCTGTGGAGATCCAGGTTGGTAGCGTGTGGGTGGCGTTGGAGGGACGACCCTTCCTGGGGGCAGGCAGGGTGTGGGGGGAGCTCTGCAGACCAGGGAGGCAGCTTCCCCCAACCCAGGAAAGTCCAGGGTGACCAAGAGAGACAGAGCTGCAGGAACACACAGGGCCTCAGCCTCTGGAAATGGGATGGCCCCAAGTGAACCAGTGCTGAACTGGCCATGAACACTCCCTGGCTGAGGGTGACCCTCATCTCCAGGGTGCAGGTGACTCCAGAAGCAAGGGAGGTTTTTCACAGAATCACAGAATCCCAGACTGTTAGGGATTGGAAGGGACCTCAAAAGCTCACCCAGTCCAATCCCCCTGCCGGAGCAGGAACACCCAGATGAGGTTACACAGGAAGGCGTCCAGGCGGGTTTTGAATGTCTGCAGAGAAGGAGACTCCACAACCTCTCTGGGCAGCCTGGGCCAGTGCTCTGTCACCCTCACTGAGAAGAAGTTTCTTCTCCAATTGAAGTGGAACCTCCTGTGTTCCAGTTTGTGTCCGTTACCCCTTGTCCTATCATTGTTTGTCACCGAGAAGAGCCTGGCTCCTTCCTCGTGACACTCACCCTTTAAATATTTATAAACATTTTGACTCTGCCCTGCTGACTTCAGCTGCAGAGAGGGCTCAGCCAGGTCTGATGCTTCACCAAGCAGTTTTAAGACCTGGACGTGCCCCTCACAGACCAACATCTGGGCCAAATGCTGCTCATCCAGGCCCTTATCTACCTACTCTTCTCCATTCCCAGGGCCTGCTCTCTTTCCTCACCTTAGCAGTGTTGCAGATACTTCTGTGTGCCTGGTGCTCTCTGTGTCATCTCAGTGCAGCGTCAGATGGAGAGGGCTTGGTGTGGCTGACCTTGAGCAGGACCACTGCAGGCAGAGAAGCCTGCACCACAGCCCTGAGGGATGCTGTCGGGGAGGGATGGGAGAGGATTTATGTGCCTGGCCAGAGTAGCTGGGAGGTCCCCAGCCTCTCCTCACGTTATAGGGAGGAAATAGCTTGTAGAGATCAAAGACCAGGCGCCAAAGATGCAATGTGAGGAAAAGAGCCAGGCTCCAGGTCAGATACCTCCAGATCAGGGACTAAGGTACAGCTGCTCCTTGCGCATCACCAGCCTGACCCTTCATCAGGCTGCCCCTCTCACATCCCTCTGCGGGACAGCATGAGCCCAGAAGCTGTTTCACCCAGCCCAGAGCCTCATGGCTGCAGGGCAGCCCATGACCTGTCCCTGGTAGGAGACCTGGCGGGGCAGCGCGGCTTACCAGGGGAGTGTGCTTCATCGTGTTCCCTCTCCAAAGCCCCAGTGAGACCAGTGGTGGGGCCAGGCCACATCCAGCCGTGCCTTCTTGTCCCCACCAGGCTGGGCTGAGGAGCATTGAAGAAGAAGCTGCTCCTGAAATCCATCGAGCCATCTCTGGGGACCTGACTGCTGAGGAGGAGCTGGAAAGAGCAATGGTGGAGGCTGCTATGGAGGAAGGGATATACAGGGTGAGTGCAGCCCTGGTGGTGGTGGTCCTGCCCCATTTCCATGTGGTGGTGGTGGGTCAGCGTGGCTACCAGCAGTGGAGGACAGCCTGACTGTGGAAAACAGTATGGACCACAAGGATGGGGCAGCACTTCTGTCCTTTCCTTGAGCATCAGGACATCCTGGTTGAGTCGTCATGGGCAACCTGCTTTCAGCCTCAGTTTCCCCTCTGTAAAAGGACCCTGCTCATACACCTGGCAGTGATGTGCTGAACATTTACCTGTGGGTTTGGAGGGCTCCATTCACACCTTCTGCCAGGCTAAGGCAGGACAGCTTAGAATCATCATTACCAGAGCAGGAACAATTTCACTTCTTACTTCCAGGGAGTCTTTGAACCGGCCTGGGCAGCTGTGGTGTTGCAGGGTGGCACCTCCTGCTGTGTCCAGAGGTGTCACCAGCTCAGGCTGTCCCACAGTGGTGGCAGGATTTGTCACACACAAGGCTGGCTCTCATCCCAGTGCTCCTGCGTGGCCATCAGTGCCTCAGTTTCCCCAGCTGGGCAGTGAAGCTTTCAACACTGTGGTCTGCAAGGCTCGAATAGAGAGACAAGCAGAGAGACCACTGTTCCCAGGGGTACCCCCACACATCTCCTCCTGTGGGAATGGCCCCAGAGCTCCAGGCTTCCTCTGATGCCCTCCCTGTTGGTTGCAGAGAACCGGTGGCCTGTTTGGCCAGGTGGACAGCTTCCTGGAGCCCAGCAGCCCCTTGCAGCCCCACATGGCCAGCCAGAGGCCCCTGCAGTTCACGGAGGTGGGCAGTGAGGACCTCGACTCCCCCGTCTTCCTTGATGACTTCCCCCAGGAAGGCAACACCAACACCAACAACGCCAACAGCCGTGAC
>NW_010164732.1:0-6137 GCF_000695765.1 Mesitornis unicolor | reverse complement strand
CACGATCCTGGACTGGCGGGAGGGGTAAGGGCTGGCGAGCCTGGCGTGGGCAGGTGAGGAGGGGCAGAGCTCGGCCCGGTGGCTCCCAGCGGGGTTGTGCTGGTGGCCGGCTGCACGTTGGCCTTGCCCAGGGGCTCTTCATGGATGGGTAAGGCCTGGCGAAGTGGCTGAGGTGCAGCAGTGAGGTCCCTGCAGACTGGGGGAGGAATCGAGCAGTGGAAGTGGCTCCGTGGACACAGCAGCTCTGTGCAGAAATTCAGCCCCTGGGGTGTGAGACAGGGCCCAGGCAAGGGGACAGGGTGGGACCTGGCACTGGTGGGGCCTGACACACCCAGAGATGTCCCCAGAACATGCAGGGTGGCTCCAGGGCTGGTGTGTGGCTCTGCATGTCAGTGTGTGACTCCCTATGCGCCTTTCATGTCCTCCTCACTCCTCCATCTCGATGCTGCGAGGGCTGAGGTGGACAGCAGGGCTCCAGGGCTGGCAGAAATGTCCCTTTCCCCTGCTCCACCAATCTCAGAGTCCCAGGGCCCAGGTAGGGGCCACCACCTCCTTCTTCTTGGCCCTCCACCCTGTTCATGCACCCCAGGTGCCCCTCCTGGTCTGCCCTCGGCTGCATTCCTTGGGTGGGGAGGGCTGTGCCCTTGGGTGGTCCCTGCTCAGGCTGACCCACCTGCCTGCCCTTGCCAGGATGGTGTATGAGGACGAGGTGCTGAGGAAGACGGTGCCAGCAGCACCCAGGCGTCCCGCGCAGGGTGAGTCTCGGCATCCTTCTTCTTCTGGGGGACCTGGACCAGCTCCAGGGCCAGGGTAGGGGAAAGGAGCTGACACTGGCATGCAGGAGGAGGAGATGCAGACTCCAACAGCTTGGAGGCCAGCTGAGAGCCCTGAGCATGGTGGGATCTGTCTAGGGAGCTCCAGAAGACCCTCCTTTCACCTTCCCACTCTCTGGGGGGACGGAGCATGGAGCCAGTGCCTTGGGCTGGGGGAGGACTGGCAGCAGGGCCACAGGACCATGAGCAGGGACTTCTCCTTCCCAGCCACGAGTGGGGAGCCAGCACAGGGCAGGGGGCAGGTGCTGGGCCTTCCGTTGGTCCTAACTCCTAAACCCTTTGGTTCCCCCAGTTTAGGTAATCCATTCCCAGCTATGGGTAGCAGTAGTGCTCTTGTGCCCGTCTGATGTCCCCACCTTTCCCTCTCCTAGAGCAAAGTCACCCCTTACCCATGGAGAGGCTGCGACGGAGGCTGAGCAGGAGGCAAGGGGCCACCTCTGAGGGCCACCCATCATCAGGACTGCACCTTCACCCCCAGGAGGTAAAGGAGCCAGTGTATGTCCAGAGTCAGCATTGCGGGGACATGGGTGAGCCCTGCTCCCCTCCTGGGAGAGGCTGTCACAGCCGTGCTGGGGAGGAGCTGGTCTCTAGGGCTCCCTGCCCTGGGGCTTTGCTGGAGCTTTCCTTTCTGATCAGCTGTGGGAAGGAGCAAGGCCTCCACCCACTGCTGCAGCAGGCACAGGGCGCTCATCCAAGCTGGGACAGCTCCAAGCAGCGTCTCTGGTTCCCGGCTGTCTCCAGAGCCAGGGCAGAGAAAAGGGATGCATCAGGTTTATCCCCACACTCTGCTGGCTGCCCTGGGCTGGCCACGGTGCCTCATCACCTGGCAGGAGATAAGGGCTGGCTCCCAGCTCTCTCTACCCACATGGCCCTGCTGGTCCCACTGGGGCCGTGCCCTGGGCCCAGGAGCTCCAGCAGGGTGCGACTGCATGTCCAGGCAGGGAACAGCCCCTGCAACCCCCGCATTAGCATGGGGCAGAGATCTTCCACGGGCATTGCCCAAGCCCAGCCCGCAGCTCTTTGCTCCTCTCACCCAGGTGCCCCAAGAGGACGGCACAGTGATGGGAATGGCAACGGCAACCGGATCAGAACAGCAGCAGGGTGCAAGCAGTGACCCAAGCACATCCTCCACCCCCGCCATCACCTTCCTCATTCGGGAGGTAAGGCAGGGGTGCAGCCTGGCAGAGGAAAGGCAGGGCTGCCAGGGAGTGAAAGGGGCTCGCAGGGCCCCATGTTTGTGCCAAGTGATGAGGCTGAAGGGCAAAGCTTGGCTGCGAGGGCAAGCAGAAGTCTGTGCAGTGCAGAGAGCAGCAAGGAAAGGAGGTGAGGGTGGGCTGCCTGCAGCCAGGTATGCTTCTCCAGACTGAGCTCACTTTGTGCTGTGACCCCATCCTCTGCTGCAGGCTTTGATCTCCGGGGGCCTTACGGCTCTGGCCCATGACCCATCCTTCATAGCAGTGACCAGGGACGAGATGGCAGCCAGCAGCCAGATGGAGGTGGATGAAGTGGAGAAAGCAGCCGTGGAGCTGCTAAAGGGAAGAGAAACACCACAGGCCACAAAACCTGGCTCTGCCCCCCAGGACACCTTGGCCGCATCACCAGCCAGCTTCCCAGGGCTCCGTGCCACCCCCTCCCAAAAGACCAGCGCTACCACTTGCCTGTGAAATGCCTCTCAGTGGGCACGGTCCCTTCAGGAGCTTGCAGGGGTTACTGGAGCAATGCTGCACTGCTCCCCCTCTGCCTGGGGTCCCGATGGGCTCTGTCCAGCCGCAGGAGGATTTTGGGGTTAGGTGTCCAGGATGCCAGCAGGGTCTTACAAGAGCTGGACAGGTTATTAAAGTGTTCCTGCTGTGTGACTCTGTGCATCCCTCTGTCCCCTCCGTCCTCTGCCACCCTGCCTGCACAGCCTGTGCCCACGGCTGCTCGCTGCCCAGACCAGCCCGCGGAGGGGGCTGCAAATGCGAGACCACATTTAACCAGAGCTGGCAGTGGTTCATGTGGCAGTCCCCATGCTGAGGGAGGTCTGTCGCTACTCCCATGTGCTCGGGCCTCAACCAGCCATTTTGAGGATGCCAAGCTCTGGGGGTCTCCTGGTGTCTCATCAGCTGGACCAGGCATCCTTATGTCTCTGCTGAAGCCCGTTCCTCCTGCTTGCAGCCAAGCCTGTCCTGTGGGGAGGAGGGCAAGGGGCCTGAGCAGATCTGCCTTGGGCTGGGGCAGCAGGCGGGCACACAGCAGAGACCTGGAGGCTCCTTGGCTCACTCTTCCAGCTGGGAATGGGGCAGAGGTGTGAGAGCATCTCCAGGTCAGTGCAGCAGCCCTGGCTCCAGCCACGAGGAGAGCTGGCCACTGCGGCACAATTTGTGTCACTTCAGGGATCTCCAAACGCTGCTCTCAGGCACACACCCGGCCCGGCCCGCAGGAGGCTCTCATCCAGCCCACAGCCTTCCCCCATGCCCTGCGGGGGACAGGCCAGAGGTGCCTTAGCCAGGGGAGCGCAGTGCCTGCTGCGTTCCCACGCCAGTGCTGCCCAGTGCTGTGGATACCCAACAGCAGCTCAGGGAATGGTTCTGCCCAGGGGTTGTGCTTTACAGACCGCAGTGCCCCAGGCAGGGTCTGGGTGCTGAGCACTGGGGCAGCCCCATCTCTCTGGGCCATCCCTTTGCTGGGATATTGCTCCAGAGGGCCCCCGGCCCAGTCGAACTGGGTGATGCAGGGCTTTTTCTTGCCTAATATATATTAAAATGCAGCAAACTGATGAGTCCCGGGGGAGGCAGTGAATCAATAGAGCTTGCCTGCTCTCCAGCAGGGCATTTATTTGTTAACCTAATAAAAGGAAAATGGCTCTTGTTGAGCTCCAGCTGCAGCCCCAGTGCTGGAGAGCCCATCTTGTACAGGGGCGGCACAGGCAGCTTCTCTGCCTGAGGGGATGCAGGCAATCAGCAGGGATGGGCTGGGGCAGCTGCTGCTTCCACGGCTTTTGCTTCACTGCCCCGGGCCAGGATGTGCACCCCGCTGCACACCAGGACACGCTCACAGCCGCATCCCCCCGCTCCTGAGGAGGGGCACAGGGTGGCTGTCAAGGAGGCCCTGGCATCTGCTCTGCCAGGGGTGTCAAGGGCATTCTGCAGTGGTTACGGAGTGGTAAATTGTGGTTTCCCAGCCCCTTTACCAGGGTGTGGGACTTATCGGTGGTGCTCTGTGACAGAACAAGAGGCAATGGGTACAAACTGGATCACAAGAAGTTCAAGCTCAACATGAGGAAATACTGCTTTATACCACGGGTGGCAGAGCCCTGGACCAGGCTGCCCAGAGAGGCTGTGGGGTCTCCTTCTCTGGAGACATTCAAAACCCGCCTGGATGCCATCCTGTGCAACTGCTGCTCTGGCAGGGGTTGGACTGGGTGACTCCAGAGGTCCCTTCCAGCCCTGACCGTTCCCTGATGCTGTGATTCTGTGACTCCGTGTGCCACTTGCCGAGCCAGGCGGGTCTCGCCAGGTCCAAACGTGAAGGGTGACGCTATGGTGGGGACACACTGTGGTGATGGGGCAGTGCCTCCAACACTCTCTTTTGGGGTCTGGGGCTGCACAGGCGCTGATTTGCCCAAAGTAGCATCTGGGGGGGGAGGTCGGTCTTGAATTGACTTCAAGCTGAATTGGGGGACAGATTGGCTTGTGACACAGCTGGCACAAGGGTAGGAGTAGGAAGATGGGGCCAGCAACACCACAGCATGGTCACTGCCCCGTTTGCCTGGAGATTTGGTGGGGAAGGGTCAAGCCTCAGAAAAAAATGGCAGCTCAGGATGGGAAGTCCCCCCGACCCAGGTGTCCTTGCAAACAAGGAAGAGACAGGGGAAGAGAAATGCCAGCTCCTCACATCCTTGCAGGACAACAGAGAGGCCACATCCTGCTCATCCTCATGTCACTGTACCAGCGTGTGGTACACTGGAGCTTACCCATCCCAGCAGATGCCAAGCCAGCACCCCAAGGTGCACACGTGGTGGCCCTGGGAACCTCAGGAAGAGCATGAGCAGGCGGGGTGAAGGGCTGGTGCTGTGGAGGTGAAGCATCCAGACCCCAGCGCAGGGGGCAGTCACTGGGTTTCACGCTGGGCACAGCCCTGACTTCATCTGCTGGCCACCAGTGCTGGCACCTCTTGGCTGTCCCAGAGGAGATGGGCAGCCCCTTCCAGGACACAGATCAAGGCTCCTTCAGCTCCTCGGTGCCTGCCTGGCCCCAGTCCTGCTCCCTGATGGGCCCTGGACGTTTTCCCCCACAACTTGCCTCCCCAGAGCAGCTTGTAGGATGGAGCCAATCACCCAGTGGATGCCGTCCTCTGCTGCATGGGTGCCCAGCTTGGCCCTCACAGCCACGTGGTACAGACTGGGCACATTAGAGAGCCCCTGCCTTGCCCATGCCATCAGCCTCACCCCTGTCCTCTTGGGGTGTCGCCACGACCTTGGGCAACCCACAGGATCAGTAGCCACCCAGTCCCAGTGGCTCTGGTAGGGGCACCCAGCTCACCGCTGCCCTGCACTGGCTCCTGCTGCTTATCCCTTCACACCATGGAATTTAGGCATGGGACCAGGTGAAGCCATGGAGGTGTTTGAGTGATGCCAACCATGTGGGAAGAACAGCCCTGGAGATGGTCGCTCACCTCCAGATGCTGCTGTTCACAGGGACAGGAACCTGCAGGGTCCTGGTCTCTGTCCCCTGGCCCAAACCAAGTCACCGCACCTCAGAGCAGGCTGGGAACATCCTTTATCAGCACCATGGAGCTGGAGGGTTTAGGCTGTGGACCACGAGGAGCTGTCATTAACACCTCTGCAGGGAGGGGATTCCCTCCTCTGTGCCAAGTGGGCTCTGTCCTCGTCAGTGGTGGGTGGCAGGGGACAGTGTGTGTGGTGACAGCTGTGCTCAGCACCCCTGCCTCTGCCTGTGCGCACACCCAGCAGCACCTGCACCCTCGTCTACACGCAGTGGTCTGTCACAGGCTGCCCAGCTCCTGCTGTACAGTCCGGAACAGCCCTGGTACAGCCTGATACAGCCCAGTACAGTCCCAGTACAGCCTGGAACAGCCCCAGTACAGCCTGATACAGCCCCAGTACAGCCTGATACAGCCCAGCACAGCCCCGTTACAGCCCAATACAACCCCGTATAGAATCATAGAATAGAATGGTTTTGGTTGGAAAAGACCTTTAAGATCATTGACTCCAACCATGGATCCAGCCCTAAATCCACCACTGGACCATGTCTCTCAGCACAGTATCTCCTTGTCTTTTAAATGCCTCCAGGGATGGTGACT
>NW_010164731.1:63567-84377 GCF_000695765.1 Mesitornis unicolor | reverse complement strand
TCCGGTGGCCCAGCCAGGGCTGCCGCGCCCCGGCGCCCCGGCCTCAAGAACCAGACTGGCCAGGGCAGGGGAGCGTTATTTCAAAGGAGGGGCGGCGGCCAAGGGGGCCGATGGGGAATTTCCGGTGGCCCAGCCAGGGCTGCCGCGCCCCGGCGCCCCGGCCTCAAGAACCAGACTGGCCAGGGCAGGGGAGCGTTATTTCAAAGGAGGGGCGGCGGCCAAGGGGGCCGATGGGGAATTAAAACTTAGGGGGGGTTCAGGATAGAGAGGGACCCAGTGACCCTCTGGGCTTTAAGACCTCTCCGTCTCTCAGCGGAGAAGAATTTCCATAAGGTTTGTTGTTGGTCTTGCATTGCTTTGTTATCTTTAAACTACTGTCCTAGAGGTATTTAAAATATTTGAAACAATATTTATGAATGAAGTAATGTCTCTTCAAGTGCTGGGCTTTATTAAAAGGAAAATAAACTATCCGCACTGATTTTAAACAGGAACCTGCATATGAAGCTTACCCTTAAAAATACACTTTTTTTCCAAGAGAAAATAGTGCAGGGTTATTTTCTGCATCATTAGGCATGCAAATGGGTGTAGTGAGAACGTGCAGTTCAAACAGATCGTTGCAGCAGTAAATCAGGTCTAGAAGCAGTGTATTACTGTGTTTCTTATCATTTGGTTTCACTTGATGCACTTTGTTCCTGGTTCATTTCTTCCCTTAGCTGAGAGAGAATAAACCCGGCACCTTTGATGTGCCCAAGGGAAACCTGCATCTTTCTGAAGAGCAAACATGGAGAAAAATGAATGAGTTCTTGCTTGCGTTGGTACTGGGCCACCTTCTTTTAAACCATATGCTGTGTATTTTTGTAAAGTCTGTGCCAGGTTCAATCACCTTCATTCAGTGTTGCAGGATCCTTCTAGAGTTTAACTCGCTGCTGCTTGTATAGTGCTGTATTAATGAGCAGTAATGTACTAGGAACGTATTTTACAGACATAGCTTTCAATTTTCCTGTGATTAGGGAGCAAATGGTTCCCCACTACACTGAAAATGAGAATATTTCTCTCTTGCACAATACTTTACCAGAGAGGCTAATTACTAATTACCAGATTTGTTGGCATAGGTTTAGTATTTTTGGATAGCAGTGCTTCATCATGATTGCTTATCACTGCAATTAAAGAAGCTTTCACAAGAGGGAAGGGCTATGCAATACATATTTCCCCACTGAAGACTGTTTTGGACCAGACAAGTGCACTACTGCTCAAACCTTTTTTCGCAGTGAACTTGATGGAAGGTTTGGCTGCTGTTGCAGAAGGGCTGGATCTGAGCGCTAGCATTTTGAAGTACTGCATGTTTCTTCTGCGTTTGAGTCAGTATTCTGTAGCTACCACAATGCATTATTTTTTCACATACCCCAGTGTAACAGTGCACATGCTTCATTTTTAAATACCACTTACGAGGAGAGCAAAAGTTCATGTGGCTCCATTGCAAGAGAAGCAGGCAGACAAGTGAGGCAACGGCAGAAGCTGAATAAATTAGTAGATGTAGCAGAGGAGAGAAATTTATTTCAGAAAATAATTATTTACCTCATGGCAAATATTAACCAGAGGATGCATGACCGAATATTGAAGAAGTCAGCCACAAGTTTACCATTTCATTTTGCTTTTTTTGTACGATTTGTCAGTTTAGAAACCATTGGAGAAACAAGACACATGAATATTTTACTATTTCAACGTGAAACAGTAATGCCTTAAGACATGAACTCAGACAATATTAAAAAAGGAAACCAAAATATTTGGCCTTTCACCCTGTTCTTGCTTATGTGAGTGCCCCTTTTGCATGCATGCTACACTTTATTCTGAGCTACCCAGGCAGGATTGGATCTTCACAGAGAGTAGTAACCAGTCTTTACTACCTGCATTTCTAGGCACAGGCCTGCAGCTTTTACTGTCATGAGTAATTCTTACTAAGAGTTTATCAGAGTGACTAATCAAACATAGGAATTGCCCTGTTTTCTTCAGTAAACGGGATCAGGCCTGTTTACTATATTTAGTATTAGCTTGGATTAGCAAATGAAATGTTTTCTAGCTGTCACTGGTGAGATGGTATTGCTGAAATGTATTTCCTTAGGGCTGTAATTGCATTTAGGGAAGGGCTAGATCAGCGAGGGCTTGTACAGTAGATATATTTCAGTTTCATAGTATTTACTCATTTAAACTAAGAACCAGAATCAAAACACTCCAGTGATTATTTTCTGCCTCATTTTAGTGCATGGCATTGGCAGTCCTTCTGCATGTGAGTAGCCCTGTTTCAATGCAGTGGGTGGACTTGAGAATTAAGAATGATCTTGTAGGGGAAGAGTTTGCAGGATCAGGCATGCATGCAGAAAATGTCTGATATTCCTGAGTAACAAGGCAGAATCTGTGGAAAATGAAGGCAGAAAAGTAACTTTTCTCTCCTGCAATGCAAAGTATATATTTTTAATTGGAAAAGTAAGTTTTGTAAGTCAGAGTGGGCAGGTTTTTCTTCTATTCTGACAGATTTGGTCTCTATATTGTAGCGCAGAGATGACTGATAACCCCCTTCATAAATTTAGAAACCACACCCCCAGACCATCTGGCATATTACTTAAAGAAAAACACTACCCAACATGGAGCTTATCATTGTATTCAAAAGAGAAAATCCAGGACAATTTGTCAGAGCCCAGTGCTACATGTCCGATACAAAGAGAAATCCTTGTAAAGACAACTTGAAAATTCTGTTTATATCAGAAATCGGAGTCTTACATTAATTTGCTGTGATTAGGATCCATAGGCAGTGACGGAGTTTCATTGACGTGACAGAGAGCAGAGCGTGACCCTATTTAAAACAGAAAGCGTGCACTATCCCGGGAAGTAGGCAGCTGTAGTGTGCAGAGTACAGTTTTACTACTAGCAGGCTGAATCACCGAAACGGGGGCATTTCCTATATTCCGCCTGTGAAGTTCTTGTTGGCTTAGCAGCGTGGTTTTTCTCCTTGCGCTTCACCTCTCCCATCTGTCCTGTGGGAGGCAGAGAGTTCATTTCATCACCTATTATGTTTGCCTCCCGCTGGGAACAGATTTTCCCCCAGTCATCTCCCTGCGTGGGGAAATGCAGGGCTGAGCGTGCCGCGTTGCATGGTTTAAGGGCATCAACCACAGGGTCACCTTAGGCCATGTGAATTTAAGGGCCTGTGATTAAGAACTAGAAGAGCAGCTTTTGCTAAGTGGGGAAACGTTGTAAATTCACAGTGTACTTTCATGGAAAAGTGTTGAGATTGCTGCAGAGCTCAATCTCTTGGAAAATCTGCTGTTGACTTCGTGGCTTTTGGGGTGGTGCTCAAATGAGGGATGTTACAATGCAGTGTGTTCACTTTCCTTGCGCCTCCTAAACATTATGAGATGCAGGCATTTGCCATGTGTGTCCTGTGTTTTCCCTGAGACAGATAGAGGGAATACTCCTCCTCCTTTACAGCTGGTCGATCACATCTAGGTAGAGGGGAAGAAACCTAAACAAAACAGGATCTTGCAGGTTGCTACTTATATTTCCTTTAATAGATCAAAGTTGAAAACTTAATGACATCTATCTCTGCATTTGGATGTCAGAAGGGCATATTTTGCATCAGCCAGAAAGAAGATCAAACAAACAGATTGACGTTGCCTTGGGCTTTCTGGCTCTAGGACCCATTTGTAAAACAGACAATCTCAGGTTATTGTATCTTACATTGAATTCCTGAAAAAGGAAGAGATAAGAATTTCCTTAGCTACTGCTGTTGGTACTAGAAGTCTTGGACCTCTACTTTTTGGGTGCACATCAAAGTGACATCTAGAAAGGTCTGTGTGAAGACTGCATATATTGGAGATTGTACCTCACATAAAATTGATTGGGAGGGAAATGGCAATGCAAAAATATAAATGGATAAGTATAAAATAACAGTAGTCTTAAGATGCTTTCTACATGCTTATTTAGGGAGAAGAGTAATCCCATATTGGCAGAATGTCACAGGAACTCTGTGATTTATACTCCATGACCCAGTGGAAAAATGCCAATCTGACAAAAAAGAACAATTTCAGCTACACTAATGGATTGACCAAGGCTAATTGCAAGAGTTTTTCTACCCATCATTGATATGTTGTCAGTACATAAAAGATTACAGAGAAATTTCTTGATCGGCTGCCATGAAGACATTTTTTTATTATTAAAACGTTAAAAGAAAGCTGTGTTGATCTGGCTCCATGCAGCATCCTCCATCTTCGCTTAGTGACAAGCAGTGCTCAATTTCTAAACTAAGAACCACCCGTTTCTAAGCTTTCTGCTCTAAGCCTCATTTTGTGAGGCGCTAAGCACCCATAAACTTCCATTTCCTTTGCTAAAAGCTGAAATACCTTATCCTGCAACTTCATGCTCCTAAGTCAGTACACTGGGGGGAAAAATGAATGCAAATTAGGTATCAGGCTTCTTTAAAGTCAAACTAAAGAGTGCTCTTTGTAATTGCGTAGCATTTTTTTTAATGGAGTAAAAGGAAGTCTTCTGGCCACACATCCAGAGTCAAGTGTGAGTTTCAAAGCTGACACTCTTGATTTTTCAGCCCTGCTAGAGCAGGACTCGGGTTGACTTAAAGACTGAAGTGCAGTGATTTTCCCACTGACCTCAGTGGGAAATGGAATTCCTTCCAAATGCCTGTGGGGATCAGGGGGACACCAAGTGCCTTTAGCATTGCAATGCCTTCTGGCACCAGCCATGTGCTACAGAATTCTGTTTATTTTAAAAAAACACAACCCATATTGATGCTGTATAGATAGAAATAATACAATTTGTGCTGCATAATGCATTGAGGTTTGGCTGGAACTTGTTTTGCAGTCTGCTGTGCTAGCTGTGTAGATCTTTTTTTAACCCCTACAACGAGACATGAACTTAAGAAGTGATATACATGCTTAAGATATGTAGCGAGACAGATACAGAATGAGCCAGAGGCCTTCTTCACCTTAGAAATCGTCTCAGAAGCAACACATGCTCCTCGACATGTCATTTTGCTTTATAAACACAATGATAGAATATGGCTAATTGCAGCTGAGTTGAGCAGTTATATATAAGCACATGGCTTAACATATTGGTTAGCTGATCATACTATTCCTTTAGTCTTACCAGTTTCTTTAAACAAGACAGCAAGAAATCAGTCACGCTAGAAGGGAGCGATGCCAGCGTGTTGAATGCGGGATTAGGACCTGTGGCTCAGGCCTGCCGTACAGCTGGCATCATCGACGGTTTCTCTTTTCAGCAACACGTCTGTGCCCACCAAGCAGTTCGGATTAGAGGCATTAATTTTGTGTTTAATCTTTTTTAAACACTGTTTGCATGTGGACAGAGATGCTTCGTGCTCTGAGCCTAGCCTGGATCTTACCCTGAGCAGAACTCACGCTGCTTTCTTTTGAGTATCACTTCATTGCCTCAGATTGAGGGAGAGGTTGTGACAACTTGAAGCTGCCAAAAAGGAGGTCAGCAGTGAGGTGTTGGGTGGCTGAGTGTTAGGAAGCAGAAGAGGGCTGGAGGAACGTCAGAACGGATCCTCATTTTGCATTACACCATTTGGGGTCAGGTGGATGGGCTAGTGCCATTGGAATGGGACACAGGAGACCTGGCTCCTCTGCCCAGCCCAGTCGCAGACTTCCTGTGGGGTCTCGAGAAAGGCATTTTATTTACCCCACGGATGAGTTTTCTGGAGCATGGCATACAATAAAAACAAATTAAATGCATTAGTTATTGCTGAGTTACATTACAAGACTTGGATTGCAAATAAGGCCTACTATCAGCTGATCAGGTTCCAAAATTTCCCATCAGAATCAATGGGAAACAAGCAGTCTACATAGGAAGTAGGAGCCAACTTATTTGGGTAAATTGAGAGTCCGGATTTCACACTGACTTATTTCAGACAAGGATCTGTCTTCACGTCTTACCAGGCTCTGCAGGTGATTGCACAAGCTGCATGCTGTGTAGGGCAGGATTTCTTGGAGGGAGGAGAAAAGGAGTTGGTTTGTTTGTAGAGCGGGGTCTTACGTTGTGCATTGCTAATAGAGCTGAGAATGAAACGAGTTCCAGTCACAGTCAACTGTGGATGCAAAATGAACTGGAAGCAGGGGATGTGACAGTGCAGAAGACAGAGGAGTGTAGGAAGTTGGTACCAAGTAGAGGAGGTAATGGAGTACTGTGTAATAACTATTTACATTTTTTAGTGTACATCACGGTTTTCTTTGGAGCCAGCAGCGAAACCTTGAGACTCTCCAGTGACGTTACAGAGGGCACTCCAAGCAGCAGAGTGCTAAAAATCTTGGGTTTGGTGTACTGGAATCTGTATGCAGTCCGCAGTTTGCTTACATCTTCCTGATCCCCTGTTTGCAGATTGTGCTTGTTGTTTTCAGAACCCCACTGCATGGGACATGACCTGGACTGCTTCACTTAACCAAACCAAATAGTTGGAGCAGTTATTTTGTTGTTTTTTATGATAAATGAAATGCCAAGTTTTCCATCTTTGCTTTTTCTCATGGCCCTTTAACCCATGTGGTAGGCTTATTTAGGGAACAAGACAAGTCTGGATGCAGTCCCAGAGTTTGCAGTAGCTTCAGATGCCCCTCCAAAGGTTAGGATACTTCACAGGGGATTTGTTCTGCAACAGAGAGGCTAAAAGGAAACCCATGCTAGTTACTTTTTGCTTTTGATTCTGTCCTAGTACAGCCCTGAAAACCAAGCAAGAGAAAATTTACAGAGGCAGCATTGTTGCTGTTGGGTGTGTAAAGCCATATTTTCTACCGTAGCCTCATGCCAGAACTTCAAAAACCTTCTTGTAAGAAACATTTCATGTGAAATATTATTGTTCTTATTTCTACACCTTTCCAGCAAGAAAAGCTTTATTATGTCTTTCACGTAAAAATGCGGCTGTTTTACTTTAGATACGGTTTTGTGTCACTGCTTCTGGGGGCTTCCAGTAAGATGGATGTTAGAATTAAAATGTGTGTGCTTATATGTGACATTTAACGTCTATGTTTTCCCTTCCTTATGCCCTTGCAGTTGTATCGACAGGAGTCACATTAGACTAATTGCAGCAGAATTTGGTTTTGCGCATACGTACTGCACAGATTTATACGTACAGAACGGCACTGTAGCAACATTCATGTGAATAACATAGCTGAGGTTTAATATTTTGTTTCCTGTTCTAGGATATGATGATGTTTCAGAAGCAAATTTGAGATCTTATAGTGTTCATTCTGCTAAACATGTGCAAGAGAATCGTCCTGTGCCCATTCGCAGAAAAAGAAGCATTGGTAAGAAACAAGCTATTTGTACTTAGGGAGTAAAAACAGAGGGGGTGCTTTTCGTCAGCCAAGCAGGACATTTCACTGGAAAAACGTGTCATGCACAAAGGAAAAAAGGCCATTTCTAGTTTCTGCCTTTCTTTTTGCACAAAATGAGCTGTTGCCCGAGAAGCTGTCTTCTGGAGGATGTCCATAGCAGACAGACAAGCACAAATTCTTTACATTCACTTTCTTGTTGCAGCATGTTAGAAAGCTAGACCTTGGTTAGAAAATGCTGTGATATTCAATGTATAATTCATAGTGTGGGGAACAACTACAGGAGTGTGCTTTAAAAAACATCAACAGTTGGTAGAGTTTTCAGTACAGAAGCTCCACAAAAGGAAACAGCTTGACTCTTTTATTCACAAGAAAAAAACAGTTTATCCAAAAAATTAAAATCCATTGACGGAAATGCTGGGGCATTGCTTTCCATCACTGCATAAGGCACCAGGCATGTTTCCAGGGGATTTTGTTCTTATTAAACAATAGTGATGGTGATCCAACAAAGCCCAAATATAAATTTAAAGAGATGCTACTGAATTTGAGAATAGGATTTGCACGCAATGCTTTTTCATCTGATTAGGTCGAGTGTTTTACCATTCCATTTGACTGTGGAAACGTCCATGATCTTACCAATTGTTGCTAATTCAGAGTCAATATATTTGTACTTCAAGCTGTGGTGGTACGCAGCAGATAGCACAGCATGCTGTCAGCGTGGATTTGCAGTGTGAATTGGCAAGCGTGCTCGTCACATTGAATGCCTCCAGAGAACAGCGGTTCTGAAACAGTCTGCTACACTTGGCACTGTATTCTGCAAGGTGTTGAATGCCTCCCCATAAAAGTCAGTGGGAACTGGATATGCTCAATAACCTGTAGGAGTTGCCAGCGTTCTTGCAGTATTGGATCCATTAATTTTCCTGAGTTCATGGCACTAGGGATTGAGAAAAAGAATTTTCAGTCTATTTAGCTGACTGAAATGCATCTCTTTGAAAACTAAGCCTAGATTTTCATGTTACAGGCACAGGCCAGGCCTGAACTCCTTGTACTTCAGAAGTAACTGAAGAAGTGCAGGCAGTATTCCAGTTCCCTGACACATCTAACCCAAAGCTATCACTGCTTCTACTGTAAGGCAAAAAAATCCAAGCTGCCTTAAGAGAACTTGTCATCAAACAAGTTGTCCTTGCAACTGCTATTATCTTCTGGACCCTAAGCAGTCCCTAGGCTGAGACTGATACTCGGTTTGGATTTTTCATGGCAGCATCGTGCAGCAGTACAGAGCTACTCTTTCTGGTCCTCATGTGGCTGAAACTGCTCTCTACAATCTCACCTTACCTGGGTCCAGCAGGATATTGGCTTAGCTGCAGGTTTTTCAGTCATGCTACTTTTGTGGTTTTGCCTGATTCAAAAAATAACAAATTAAATAAAACCGACCATGTACAAAGCTTTGATAACTTCACTCAGAAAAAATGGCAGTTGCCCTTTGGAATGGCAGATGGACCAGAGTCCTGATGTGGGGATGTTGAAGTTTTGGAAGTAGAAACCCAAGACTCGGAAGTTTCAAGCTGGTGCAAGTTGTTTCCCAGCTCAGCCAATTTGGGCGCGATACAAATATGCTCAGTGCGACTTCTGTGGTGGTGGTTGCCAGGTATTGCCTGTTTGTGTGATAGTATGTGTGCAACCCCAATACTGTAAAGCAACAGCTTCTGTATGCAGTCGCTATGAGCCTATATGCCTATAGGCTATGAGCCTATATTGGAGGATCATCTAATCTGGAGAAGCCCCTGGTTTGCTGTCACTTCTGAAGAGCCAGGGTTTTCATATGTGGTATGTGCTCAGAGCTATGTTGGCAGCCAGGCCATTGTAAACCCGATTTTAGGGCTGGGCTTTTGGGAGTGAGTCAAGCTTCTCTCCAAGGTAGCACACACAGTTTAGCAGTAGGCAAACAGTGCTTGGCACCGACTTGTCAGTAAGCGATGGGAACTGAGAACATCCTCTCAACCTGGCAATTAAGGGTGCCACTCATAAATTGGTGTAAAGTATCTGAGGTGAGAGCAGCTGCTCACCTGGAAGTGTGAATTTCTTGTGTTCGCAGAGGAAGCCATCCCAGCTGTCTGCAAAACACGGACGGTTATATACGAGATACCTCGGAGTCAGATTGATCCCACCTCTGCCAACTTCCTGATATGGCCGCCCTGCGTGGAGGTGAAACGTTGCACTGGCTGTTGCAACACCAGCAGCGTGAAATGCCAGCCATCGCGGATACACCACAGAAGTGTCAAGGTGAGCACATGGGGGCTGCAGAGCCCTAAGAGGGTCCTTTTCAGTCTAAAAACTCCAGGTGTTCTTGTGGCTTTTCTGTGTGACCTGGGTCTTTATTATCCATCCTTATAGCTGGGGGATCAGACATGGTGCTCCCCTCGTTTTGAGTGAGCAGATGGCCTTTTCAAGTTACACGATTGTTGGAAAAGCTTGGGTTTGGATTGCATTTTCACAGGATTCCCTTTAGGTTTTTCTTCTTTTGTAATGAAAATAATGTTGATTGTGCCTTTCCCATGATCTTGCACAGTACAAATCTTAAAGTTAAGAAGATAAAATTGTCTCAAGGGGCATTGGACTTAAAAAAATAAATAAATCACAGTATGGAATGCTGTTTTCTTAATTAAGTATTATGCAGCCTAAATTGGGCTTTTATATTTGACAACATAACACTTTTGATCTGAAAAAAATGTGTTTCAAATTATCTTACCCCAGGGACAGAAGACTCAACAGCTTCATGCTGTATTTACTCATTAGACAAAATCCCTGTTGCAATTTTCCAGTAAATACTACGTGAAATATTTCTTATGTTCATTTGGCTTCACTGTGTTCTAATTTTTATCAGTGATAACACAAGTGATGTTGATTTACATCTGTGTGTAGGAGATTAGACTTACACTTAGCATTTATATTGTTGAGACTCTGAGTTCTCGTTGCCCTGAGTATTTTAAGAGCAGAATTTAAAAAAAAAACAACCCACCGCATTCTTGAACATAAAATTTCCCAGCACAACCCACTGATCACTGTACTTGCAATGGATTTCTTACTAAGAAGGGCGCTGCTAACGTAGCACTGTGTGTGCTAAACACAAAGTATGGCATCTAAGGCAGATCATTGTTTTTCATACACGCGCATGCATCTGAGCAGAATTGTGTTTTCTGTTTCTGAACATCTGAAAAATATTTTCACACCCAAATAAGCTGGAGAAACATCTGAACATATTAGTCTTTGCAAAAATAGTTATACTCTACACTTGCTTGCTGCCCTTCCTTTGTGGGATACACTTTGCAGAAACAATTAAAAATTTGGAAGAAATTGGCATCAATAATAATTTGAGGGCAGAGAACAAACTGGGGAAGATGAAGCACTACAATTTTAAGCCATTCAGGGTAGGAGCTAAACAGCAAAGTGCCTCAAGGCTGTATCAAGTGCTGCTGCCTTTTGGTTTGGTACAGCTTCCAGTTAATTTTGTGTAGCCATGTATTGTGAACTTGTTGTTGGTATTTGTGTATGATATTACAGCTGTGTGCTTGTTTCCTACCCCTGCAGTGATGAGGAAGGTTATAGACAGAGGAAGGTTTGGCTGTCGAAGTCCTTTGATGTTGTTCCCTAGAAGCTGCAACTCCACAACTGGCAGCAGCTTCGTGGGATGTCAGTGCTGGGGCTGCACCATCACATTAAAGAAATCTTCATTTCTCATTCAGTCCGCTGATACAGCATTCATTTTAATAGGGCACAAGCTGAAAGTAGGCTCAGCTGAGCAGCTGCTTTTTGTGGCTGGGTAAATATATTACCACCAGTAATATCAATAGACGTCAGCCAGCTTTGAAGGACTTTTTTTTTTCTTTTCCCAAGCTCCAAGACTGCTCCAAACAGTCATTACGTAGAAGGGGAAAAAAAAGGACAAGAGGTCAAGCAGGAACAGGATGTTCATTGTAAAGGTTGTAGGCTGACCCCACTGTCACACCAGAAATCTCTGAACAGGATCCATATTTATGCCCTCCAGAGTCAGATCCTCTTGTAGCTTTGATATAATTGATGGTTTTATGAGCCTTTTGCCAATCCTACGTTCAGAGCTGAATGTCTGCTTGTGCCATTAAGTAGCTGGCCCAGAGTGAGGGTCGCTGGAAAGGTAGGGGGAACGGTTTTGGAGAGCCTTCTCAGCTGTTTCTGTGGTGCAGTTGGAAAGCCGTCTTGTGTTTTCCCCTGATGTCAGACTGCATAAAAGCTGTCTTTTGATTAAACATTGAAAAGGCTTTCCCCGCTTCCTCTTCATTGACAAGGTAGTGAGATCATAGCTGGCCCATTCACACTAGAAAAATGTTCACCCAGAAAGGTCAGCGAGTGGGTTTGCATCATCCAACAGGCAAAAGCAAAGGGTGTTTTCTTTGTCTTACTGAGGGCCACTGTAGTCAAGGTTAAAAGACAGCCGTGGATGTGTGGGAGGAGCAGCAGAGGTGCTTGTGTTGGGGCATTCCTTTCTTGGGAACACAGTTCAAAGGCTGTAGGGTTCTGGGATGTCCTTATTTTGCCTTTGCTGCGCCTTGGTCAGGTTTGTACCGTTAATGGGTTTGTGGAATTGGAGCTGCAGGGCGGCTCCAAGCCAGGGGGTGTTGGTGGAACAGCTTCCCTGAAATGGGTCCTCTAAGGCTTCCCTTCCCTGGGGTGGGTTGGTAAAAGGTAGGTTTGCCCTGCACCGTAACAGTGAGCCCATGAGAGCACATCCTCTCGGTCCTAAGGACATCTCTGTTCAGCTGTACAGTGCTGCCAAAATTGAATTGAAATAAAGTGGCTGGTTGGGAGAGGCTCTGTGATGGGAAGGAAAGAATTGCATTTCTCTCCTGATAGAGAAATGGTGACAAGGATTGGTAAGTTAGGGATGTTGGTGTCTGTTACAGACGTATTTCCTCCCCAGTCTGCAAAACCATTTCAGTAACATCTGCAGATTGTGTTGCTTCTGCACAGTGAGATCAAGTATTTACCAGACCATAATTTATTTGGAGGGTTTCTGAACTGAGTCTTCCCAATAGGTTTCTTGTAATGTTGAGCGTGATGTTCTTCATATATTTGGTCACAGCAGCAAAAAACAGTTAATAGTATAGAGCAAATTCTGCCTATACTGCTAAATTTGAACAGCCAAGCTGAGCATTATTGTTGGTTGCAGCAATGCTCCTTTCCAAATTAAGAAACAAAAGCTATTATCACTCCATCCACCTCAGCTTTCCTTTCTGCTTGGCCTTGAGCCATAGCCATACCAGCTTTAGCCATTTCTGCATATTCAGTATTGAGCTGATTTGAGGAAAGATAACCTAGTATATTCTTACAGTAAATTAATGAGGGAAAGATGCAGAGAAAAGAAGGCAGGCAGGCAGGCAGGCAGGCAGGAGCAGCTCCGCAGCTATCATCTGGGGGTTGTTCAGAGGGATTTTGAAGAGATGGAAAGAAATGCAGGAATTCAAACTGAATTGTTCAGCAGTTACCCAGCCTCTGAAGAGGTTAAAAAGGGCTTGCAGAACAAATTGCATGTGTAGTTAAAGCGACTGTATGTAATGTTTGCAGGTTTAAGAACATTTTTCTTCAGTGACTGTTTCTACCATTAGGATAAACAGCACTTTGATTTTAACTGTGGTTTGACTGGAGATTACTGCCAGCACTTGGCAGGACCTGCGGGCAGGACCAGCTTACAGGAATCAAAGGTCAGATTAAGAATGGGTGAAACAAGAGAAACCCTGATACAGGTGAAGACAAGACGGAAAACAAGAGAGAGGTGCCCTCAGAGCCGTAGAGAAACCCTGCTATCGCTTGCCGGACAGAGGGCAAAGCTTGGCTGCTCCCGTTTGCAGAGAGAGGAGGTAGAGACACCCCCCCATCAGCTATTTTCTTTCCGGGGAGGGGGGTATAGCAGGTTCGTTGCAGCACCCTACAGTTCCTCCATCCGTGTCCTCGCTGAGGCACGGCCCCACCGCTGTGTGAGGCGGCTCCTGCCAGGGACTCTCCCTTCTGCCCCCTCCTTTTCGGCCCCGCCGCCTTCCCATCGCGCCCCGCGGCCGCTTCAGCTTCCCGCGCTGCTGGGCCTGCGTTTCCCAGCGTGCCCCGGGGCCGTGACAGAGCTTCCCGCCGCTCCGGGTCTGGCAGGGCCGCAGTCCTCCCGGCCAGGGCTGTGGCAGTCTCTCTCACTGTCCCGGGCACTGACAGGGTCACTCCCCGTCCTGGAAGCTGTGGCAGGGCCGCCCCTCTCTAAGCACTGACAGGACAGTGCAGCCTTGGGCCTTGCTTCCCTGCAGGAAAAACTCTCCCTACTCCACCCTAAGTAACTGTGCATGAGGCTTTTGTTAGGTAGGGGTTTTGCTTGTAAGTGTCTTTAATGGGTGTTTTAGGATGGGTGGCTGCCAGGCTCTGTGGCTGGCCTCCCCACCACTTCCCATCCCGCCTGTGCTGGAGAGGTGCACACACTTGGCATGGTTTGTCCTGGAAGGCACTGTGCCAGTCCTGTCCCTGGAGCAGTGGCTCTGGTCCTGCAAAACTCTCAGTGACCTGTCAGGCCCTGCAGGATCCCTGGTCTCTGTTCAGTGCTTCTGGTGCCTTTATGCCGTATTGACTTACGTCTTCCTTGCAGACCTGAGGGCTGTAAAGATCACAGTTGCAAGGTGAAGGTAGGTTTTTCCCTCCATCATAGCAGCACACATTTATTTTAATATGGACGATAGAGATGCTTCCAAAAATCATCCTCATTCAGTTTTTTTGTTTTATTTCCCATCCTGTTTAGCTATCAGCCATGAGTTTTGCTGTTTTGAGGAATTTTTTGTGCTGAGACTTATCTTGCAAGTTCCTGCCCATGATAAATGTTGGCTTTGTACTAGAGATGTTTTGGACACTCTTCTTACAGTCTTGGATTTTTCTGCTATGATTCCCTGATTTCATCTCTCCTGGAGAAGCTCTAGAAGAGGTGTTTCCATGATGTTTCTGTTAGGCCACATGTTTTTATCAGATTTTATTTTCAGTTTTACTTAGCCATCACACCATACCGCAGGATAGTACCTGGAATCTACAGTGATACAGATATGGTGCCACTGATTATACACCATTTAACTAGTCAGTTATTTCACTGTTTTTCTCTTAGAGAGTTTTTATGTAGTGTTATTTTGTGGTTTTGGAGGATTTAAGGTTGTCACGGTTTTTAGTTTTGTTGCATTAGAGACAAGTAAAGGAAGCTGATGTTGCTTTGTTGAGGACAAACCATCTCAAAGCATTTGGTAGTACGCTTGAGAGTAACTATACAAGATAAACACCAGTGAGAAAGATACAAAGAAGAAAAAACATGCTAACACAAGGCCAAATCCTATGCTGTTAGTGTAGCTATCCCTATTTATACCTACTGAAAATCTGACCTGCAAACCCTATCATTTTAGATTAGCATTAATTACAGGTCCTGTGTAGCAGCAGGTGTTAACAGATGACACAAGTACAGCAATTTATCTGGTTTGTGCTGCTTCAGTTTGAATATTTGCAACATTTTACAAAACAACATTCCTTTAACTTGTGTAGCATGAAGTAGGGCAGTGGAACGTATGCTCGATTATAATTTAACTACAGTACAGTAAAAGCCAGCTTTAAATTGCTGCATACCTTCATTATCATCCTGTTCTTCAAAGTATTTTTTTTCTTTTTACTGTTATTAAATACCAAATAGCCACAGGAACTGCATGTATCTTTCAATTTGGAAAACATAGCAAAACAAGGACAGACTTTTTAAAAAGCTTGATTACCGTTTATTTTTGTTGCATGTAACTTTCAGTAAGACTGGTTTATTCTAACAGCTGTAATAAGCATAGCAGATCTGAAAGCTGTTTCATGATTGCTGGGTCTCTTTCTTTGTCTCTGGTGATGGAGGTGTCTTAATTACTGTTTGTTTTTGTGAATTTTAAGGATTAGTCATTCTTTGATGCTAGATGACTCAGCTGTACCATACATTTTCAAATCTTTGTGTTCAAAGGCTTGATGGAGTTGGATTATGACAGGAGATTTTGAAACACGCTGCTTCAACCCATAGTTAGTCTTTCAGTAAAAGCATTCTTCTATGTCATGACCAGCTCTTAATCTGTTTATATGGAGATCTGACAGTTTTGGAAGATACCTTTTAATGTGGATACTTCAGTTACAGCATCTGTCTCTCTGCAACTTTTGTTTGCTGGGTAAATGCAAATCGTCTCCAGATCATGTTGACAGAAGGGGCGGTGACTAAGATGTGGATCTGAACTCCTGCCTTCATGGAAGCAATGGCAGATCTCCCACTGACTTGAATAAGGCATGGATTTTGCTCTAGCTTCTGTTACTGTTGTTCATAGGTCCCTGGTAGTTTGTGTCCACGGAACCAGAAGAGTGTTTCTGGGAACTGGGAATGTGATGTATTTTTCCAGATACCACTCTCATCTTGGGACACTGTTGTTCCACTTTTTGGTAGGGCAGGGAATGATTTTCATAGTGTAATACTGATTTGGAGCATTAAACCCCCAAGTAAACCATTACCAGGAGAGATTTGTGTAATTGTGGATGCTTTATTTGATAGTAACTAGAGCTTTCGGTTGGAACAGACTTCACGGCTTTGTCATGTAACTTTTGTAAAGACAACCAGGCTTTCTTGTCCTTCTCCCTCATTTATCTTATTTACAACACGTACTTGTGCTCTGTAGTCTTCTTGTTTTCTGGGACAGCCGCATTGCAGCCCTCTGTTGTCAGATGGTAGATAAATCATTAGTAGGACTGAGAAGCCGTGATTTCATTTCAGTGACTTCTATTTCAAGCAGTGATTATCACCTATGCATGCAGTTTTTAACACAATTGTAAACTTATCACTGGACCCCTTACAGTCTATCTAGCACTCTCTTTGCCCACATCATGTCATATTCCTTTGTATGGCCATGACCATCATCCCTGTTACACTTAGCACAAGTTGTGCCCAGCATCCCACAACCCATCTCAGCACCCCACCACAGCAGTGTTTCTGTCCCCTGTGCCACTCCTGCTCTCCTGGCTGCCAGCACCAAGTTGGTCAGGACGTCCTTATGCTCAGTATCCCACCTACCCCACCGTCCTTCTCTTCTGCATTGGTTTCCTTCAGGTGTGAGACCTGCATGTAGCCAGAGCTGCTCCAGCATGCTCCTTCCTCCAACCTCACCTTGCCCTCCAGGCATTTTCTTGTTAAGAATGCCAGTGCTTTGGACCAAAGCAGAGCAGCAGAGTTGGAAGCAACTGGATGGACTGGAGAGAAGTGGTGTACCTGCCAGCTACCCACAATAAAGCCAAAGACTGGATCCAATGTGCATGTGGTAGTTCCCTTGGACCTAAAAGCAGTGCATGGGAACTCCTGTAAACAAGTTCCAGGTCTTTGCAAGGAGTGAGTAGGATTGAGACTGCTGTGTTGAAGCTGATATTCAGAGCCTGGTTCTGTAAAGACTTGGGCACTTTACGTTCAGAGGGCTCTGGAGATGCCAGTTTGTAAATTCTAAACTAAACTAACTACAAATTCTAAAACAAACTAACCTAATGTCTTGACTGTTAGCCTTCAGCTTAAGAACAGCGGTCAACATGTACAGAAGATCATGCTAAAAGAGGCTGTCTACAAGAACAACCATGGATTTGAATCCATATAGAAGTTTTGTTGTGATGTATGTAAAAACTGAGTTGCTTAAAACATCAAACCAAAATTAATGGGAAATGGTTTTATCTCTTGAGGGAAAAGAAAATTGTCTCGAACTGCTGAACTTGAATAAACAAATAGTCTGTGCAATAAATAGTTACACGATGCACAATTAAGATAAAAGATGATTAGTATGCTTACATTTTCTATGGGTTTGGCTACATTAAAAGTAGAGTTACATAGTTATCTGTCTTCAGTTCTGAAGTGTAAATATGTTAATGTGTCTCAGTACATACCTCATCATATTTTATAGGTGGCAAAAGTGGAATATGTTAGAAAAAAGCCAAAATTAAAAGAAGTTCTGGTGAGATTAGAAGAACATATGGAATGCACCTGTACATCATCAAATACTAATTCAGATTATAGAGAAGAAGAAACTGGTATGTTTTCCTTTTATTTTTACATTATTGCTTATTTCATATGGGCCTTATTTTTGTATTAGTAAAGAATGTGAAGCAAACCTTGCTTCCAATGAACTCAGTAGAGAAGCTCCCTGCTACTTCTCGATGTGTTGAAGAGGCAAAAGTAGGGACAGTTTGTGCTGGATAAAGAGTTTGGATTTGGAGTTTAAAGCGTATCAATTCTCATGAGGTTAGCCTTTAAATGTAAATGCCTGATAGTATTCAGGTCTTGCTTAACTAAGTTAAAGGTTGTCATGTTGCAGCTTATTGGGGAACTCTGTTGCCTAATTTCTTTAGACTTTGTGGAGACAGGGCTAAGGCTGGGATTTACTTGACCTTGGGGAAAATATTAATGAAATGAATGTAAAGCACTTAGGAATAAATTCAATATTCAGGAGTAAGGAGTTTTGAAACAACAATGCCCCTTATTGGGTTTTTTCTTACTTGCATATAGTCAAGAATTTATTGTCAGTTGTCACGTTAAATCCAAGTTTACCTTATCAAGACAACATTTAAGTTACCATGGGAAAACATTTATGAGGAAAAATATTTACTTTAAATCTGGCTTTCGTAAAACCACCTAAAATCATTAGCTCAGATCCTCTTACTAGGATGCAATCAATTAATAACTTACTACATATTCAGGAAACCCACTACAGTAGAAAGGACACTTCCCTCTCTCCTGGCTTTGGTTGAAGGCAGCCTCAAAAGTTTGCTTTCACCTCTGCTGGAAATTTAGAGGTGCAGTAGACACAGCCCCAAAATTAGAGACAATAAAGAGTAGGCAGATTAGGGAGGAAAGCTGCCCAAAGGAGATGGATTTCATAGATGGCTGGGTAAAGAAGAGTTTTCTGTACTGTCTCCATCCAGCATGGAGATATAAATCTGGTCTAAGCAAATGTAAACTTCAGTTGCTATGTACTGAGCAGAAGAATTGGAATTTATGTAAAAGCAAAGTTAAGCCTCTGTTGTGATTTTATTGGACATGGGTTTATAGTCTGAGTTGAATGTTTTAGCTGAAACTGGGTTAAGTTATGAATAGACAAAACCATATTTAAAATGGTTATTTTTATGTGTGTATGGTTTGATATTTTTTCTGTGGTCTTCTATTTGGAAAAAAGTTTCATTAGATCAATTTCAGTTTTCCAAAATGTCTTTAATTGCCAAAGACTAAGCAGTTAAGATTTTAAGATGAAAACTTTTCTTTTTGGTGTGTGTGGAAAATGAAGTAGAATTGTCATGAAATAATTTCTAGGATTTAATTAGTGATAGGAACAAAACTTGCACCAGCAAGTGGATGATGAACTGAAAATAGCTTAACTACAGACTGAAAGCAGATGTTGAATATTGCATGGTAACAGTAATTATAGATGGATCTTGGAAATGACGTATTCGATGCCAACTTAATTTATTATTTCTTTACTTTTGTATAATTACTTTGTAAACAGAATGTCAAATCAGGTGTTATAAAGTTATTACTTTAATGCAAAGGATAATGAGATTTCTTTGAAATGTAAACGGTTTGAGTATTTACTACTTCAGTGTTCAACGAAATGCATTACCTTAGGGCTTTTTACCAGCCCTGCCCTTATGTTAACAGGAAGGCCTAGGGAATCAGGTAAAAAACGGAAACGAAAAAGTTAAAACCAACATAAAACCTACTGGAACTATTTGATACTCAGGTAGGACCTATATGCTGAACACCCTAATAGCACAAGTACTGGAAAACTTAATCAAATATCATCACTTCAACTTAATCACTATTCAAAATCTTGACACTTGCTACCTCAAGGCTGCAAAGAGATTAGATTTGATTGGCTTTGATAATTCTACCTGCTGGTATTTTTCCTTTAAGCTCCACATCACCATCAGCATCTTACATTCTTGAGCTACTTCCTTTTCTTGCCTTTTTTATTTCTTTTTTTTTTTGGAGGGTGCTAATACTTCAGCTTCTGAAATCTCAAGTTCCACTGCCTCTGCTTTTGTTTCATTATTATTGATTTCTGAGGTCAAAGCATCACATAATAATGCATGAAAGAATTGCCAGGTTGCAAATTCTTGTCTTCCCAGTCATCGGCTGCAAAACATTGAGTGTACGTACAGCAAATACTATTAGATGCGTGACCATCAAACCCATGTTTTGTCACGAACTGGGATTGATTGCACATGCACCTGAGACAATCGTGTGATCTGCCTACCTGACAAGCAAGATGCTTAAAAATACCATGTTTTTGTGTTGCAGGGCCCCATTTTACTTACACCAGAAAATCAGGATCTTTTTTTTTGATCCATTCAGCCTCAGTAGGATGATGACAGCCAGTCATCAAAATTCATGAGGTTTTCAGAGTAGTAAAAACTAACACCCTCTCAGTGCAAAAATGACTGAAATCCTTTGGCCAACATATTAGCAATGTGTGATAATGGCGATACACATTCCAAATTAAATACGGAATTTCCATTTCTTAATGACTTGAAATTATGTAAACTGCAGCACTTGCAATTGATTCTAGTATTTGGAGTGGGAATGATTTGGATTTTGCTGTGTATGTGCCCAACGCCTGGATGATGGTGAATTTTTGCACATAAACTCCCAATGGCAGTTTTCATTTGTACTGATGTATCATTTCTAAAGAATACTAAACTTGATATCCTGTTTCAGATTAACAGGTATTTATTGGGAGTAGTATGATAGAAGCAAAGATTTTCTAAAATTCAACTTTAAAAGTGAGCATGTAAACTCAATCAAAACAGCATTTAGAACAACTTGTCCCAGGTTAGTGACTCTTCATGCAGAACAGTTTTTTAAAGTCATCTACTTAGAGGATAGGACCTTTGATTCTAATCATAGAGTTATTGTATCTTTTTTCTCTCCTGCAGATGTAAGGTGAAAATAAGCTAGAAAAAAAACTTCTCTCTGGGACATGGATGTACATGGTTTGTTACATTCCTGAACCTACTATGTATGGTGCTTATTGACTGTATACTTTATTTGTTCTCCTGTGTGAAAAACTGGCTCAAAAGAACACTTAATGAGAACAAAGAGACAATGTACATTTGTTTAATGTGACATCAAAGCAAGTATTGTAGCACTCTGTGAAACAATAGGAAGCTTCCCTGTCCAAAAAAAAAAAAGAAAGAAAGAAAAACAGAAAAGAAAAAGAGACAGTTGAATGAATGGAGGATACCAAAAGTACTCAAAAACATGACAAAAATCTAAGTGAATAGTGGATTTCTGTCAGAGCAGTCAACGGTGCTTTACGTCAAGAAATGTGCCTGCGTTCTTGATGAAGATGGATGGACACTGATGGACTTCAGGCACAA
>NW_010164731.1:0-63536 GCF_000695765.1 Mesitornis unicolor | reverse complement strand
GCAGGAATGTATGAAATGATCAAATGCCACGCAAACACTATAGAACAATACATCCTTGCTTGGTGGTGTTTTAAAAGTCTATACAAAAAAACCTTCTGGGGAGCCTTAAGTGGATTTTTTTTTTTTACACCATAAAGTGATTATTAAGTTTTCTTTTTACTCTTTGCCTAGCTTTTTATTATCTCTTGGACTACATTTGCCAATAACACATATAAAAGACTGGTATAACAATAAGCAGAACACAAAACATTATGGTATTTCTCCTAGTGGGATGCAAACTAATGAGATGTATTAAAATAAAAATGGTATACCTATGCATAATTTTCTAGACGTTTCTTGGTTTATGTTCCCCAACCTCCCCCGTAATTTAAAGCATTATATAAAAAAGAAAAAAAAATAAGAGAGAAAGAAGAGAGATGTGCGTAAACAAATCATAGGATATCCATGCGAAAATCCTTTTTTTTTTTCCTTTAAGACTTATGCCAGTTGCCTACTAGTGATACTGTGTTAGCAATTGTCATTCTTATCAGTATACGGATACTTTTATTTCACATGTTGGAGCTGTGTGAAATGTACAAATTCTTGTATCTGCATTGTACAATGTCATGGTGGCATGGGAACTACCTTGCTGCAAATATTTGAACAAAACCTAAAATTCTTTATTTTTGGTAAAATGTTATGCTTTATGTGTATTCAACAGAAATATGTGTTTTTGTAAAGGTGAAGTTTGTATTTTTATCTAAAAATTAACAGTTTTATATACCTGAGAAAGCCTGCTATGTTTTCTTGAACCAAAAAAAAAAAAGAAAAAAGAAAAAAAAAAGCATTTTGTGGTCATATTTTTGTAGTAGAATAGCCCAAATAACATCACAATCTATTTTAACTATAGCAGGGCAGATAAAATACTCTGGCACCGGCTCCTGTGTGTTCAAAGTGCCAAAGTATTAAATGTTCAGTTCCCCATGGATTGTAGTGGGAGCCACATGGCTAAATCCTTCTGTACTGCTTTGGAAATCTGGGGCTGTGCCAGATATGACATGGCTGCACACTTGGCCAAAATCACTGCCCCACCCCAGTAGTTTGGATTATGTACCCTTTGTTTTATTTGGATTACCACATTGGATATGTAAAATGAACTACTGGATTCTTTTATTTGTGAAACATCTACAAAGAGATGAAAGAGTTTTCTTAGTTTGGAATGACAAAAAAGTTTGTCTTGAAGACAGTGTTTCCACTCTAATAAAATATCTTCAAATGTGAATGAGCTGCAGAACCTTAAAACAGCAAAAGAGAGAGATTTTTAACCTTTCCATTTTTTTAAATATAGTTCAAACATTCCCCTCCTGTTCCTGTAGCTATGTCCAACTTCAACCAAACAAAGCAATGTTAGCTAACAGGCATTATTGGCTTCAGATGATAATGCAGAGATAGAGTTAGTCACCGCTCTATTTTGTGATCATTTTCCCAGTGTATTTGTTAAGCACCAAAACTGGAAATACATTTAACTAAGATTGTCTGTGCTTGTTTTCCACTAAGTGTACTGTTCACAATGTTATGCACATGAATGTATGTGTCTGCGTTTAAAAAAGTGTATAAAATGTAATTTATATATTTATGTTTCAGTGGGATGCCAATAATGTTGCTCCGTTCCTTTTTTTGTCTAAAAGATATCTGATGAAAAAACCCCCATATATCCATTAAAATCATGTAGATGAAATGCATTATGTGACCCACTCAGACACTGTGCAGGTATGAAAGGATGTCAAAAGTCGCTTAAGTGGAATAATTTGCAAAACAACTTTCGGAGAGTCCTATGGTTGCACTGGCATAAGAAGGTTGCATTCAGATCTGTGGGCCAGCATCCCTGGAGTGACTCCATTGAGTATAATGGAGCTCTGCTGATTTACATCACGAGTGAGTCTGGCCCTATATTAAAGTCTGGAGGAAAAAAAAAAGCAAACTGAGAGGCATGCATTTTATTGGTGCCAGCAAATAAACACGTTATGCCAAATTCAGAAAACCAGGAGAGAATGAAGACTGAAGGGAGCCTTTTCCAGTAGTTGTTTGTTTGAGACTTGTAGTCTCGAGTTAATTTTGTTACCAGGATTGAAACGCACAGGAGTCTTTGTTCTCAAGCACAGTGTTTATACGGCATGCAGCAGAAAACACACAGATCTCAGGGCTATATTCTTAGCTAGTATAAATTGGCAAATGTTTTTGACTTCAACCACCCCTAAGCTAATTTACATCAGATGAGGATTCTGTCCGCGGTTTTTAAAATAAGAGGAGTAGTGTGATGACATATGCGTCATTTACTGTAGTCCAGCTGAGATATTACCCGCCAGCCTTTCCAACATTACAGGCTATGGTATTAGTCCTTCTTTGCCAAGGTGGCAGATACAACCAGAAGGAACAGTGACATTAAAGGACGTGACACAGGAGACATCATTAATTCAAAGTTAAGTTGGACATTTCAAGGGCCATATCCTCAGCTGGTGTAAATCACCATCACTCCGTTGTCTGCAATGGAGCTGTACCAGCTTACACCACTTGAGGGGCTGGTCCCTCATTCTTGCTCATCCCTTTCACTACTTGGTCCTGCAGGGATCTCAGATTGTCGTGTACTGTTAATGTAATCCTGTGTTCTCTAATACTTAAGCACAATAAGTGAATATAAGAATGAGTGTCAGACTTAACTTTGAATGTCCAAGCTCTGAAATGGTTTGTTTCACCATTGTGGCTGTAAATTAAAGAGTTCTCTGTGCATTTGTGAATGCCGTGTCATATCTTCTTCCGCTGTCTACTGGAGGTGGACTCCATCTGGACTTGCAAAGTGCAACATTTGGAGTGTTACAGGGAACGGTGTGAGCAATTGGAGACGCAAGATATCTGATTGACATCTCTGTTATTTGGGGGGAGTGGGGAGGGCTAGTAAGGGACTTAATGAAGATGATATTGTAAGTCACGTTTCCATGCAATCCTTTAACACCTTGTCGTTCATGTCCTTGCACATACTAGGTAAAGATTTGGGAGTAAAATGTTTTTCTGTTTTACATTCTGCAGTCACTTCCTCTGTCCAGAGGCTCAGAAGTTGTTGGTCTGATTTCCTCCTTTTTGAGGTCTTTTCTAGTCAGAAAGTATACGTGTAGTGAGCTGCCCAAAAAGAATCTCAGTGTTACAAAATGGTGCATGATGGCTGATTCTCTAGTCAATTCATTTAATTTAATTCTGTGCTTCATCTTTCCAGGGTTGCCCTTCAGTTGCTTTTGTTGAGTGAAATCAAGGATTACGTCCCAGTTTGCTTTCCTTTTCTCCTGTCCTCCGTCCTGCTTGGCATCTGCTTTATTAGACCGTGCACGGTGACTACGAGCACTTACTCCTCTCTAGCCCTGGAAGTTCCTAGGCAGCTCCAGCACTTTTGTGTCTTTGAGCTTAGGCTTTTTACTCTGCTTGGAACAGCATCTCATGGGTCTTCCTCCCTCCAACGGGCTTCAGCATTCAGCTGTGAGGTTCCTTTGGCTGCCCTCCTCGGGTCCATGTTGCCTTTCTATGGTCTACTTTCCAGCTCTTCTCTGCCTGACTTTCCCATCCCTCTGTTTCTGTTGCTCAAAGATTATTTTCCCTTCCTAGGATCTGTCTCATCATATATCTCTTCTCTCTGCTCCTGCCTGACAGAACAGCCTTTGATCTGTTTATATCCAAATCATTTGCTTTTATCTAGGCATGTGCCCCAAGATCCTGACTCCCAGGCATACAGGCCCATAGCTGACCCCCACATGAAAGACAGAAGTTGTTACACAGACACATATTTGGGGAGAAAAAAAATCATCTTTGCATTTGCGAAAATAGTCATTACTGAAGGCTGCCAGCTAAAGCTCTGTCCAATTCCAGCAACAGTGTAGCTCTGGAACAGTGGCATTGAAACTATTCCGGACATCTGACAGTTCAATTAAGATCCGTGGCCCCGTTTATAATTTAATTTGAAAGTGTACCCAAAAGCAAAGATGAAGTTTCAAAGCTACCTCAGATTTGCATGCTCATATTTGACTGTAATTTGAAGGAAATCATGCTTGTAGGCCCCTTCCATAGCTTTGAAAATCTTACCCTGAATATTTATCTGACCCTCTCTTGGGCTCGAAATCGTGGTTGCTTTAAAACAGAAACAATGTGGAGGTTTTCACGGAAGTAATTTTCTTGGTGCTTCTAATACACAGCTTCTAATACTAGCAGATCTCAGAAACAGTGTCAGTTAAAAATAATTTAAACCCATAGGAATCCCATTTAAGTTTGCTTTAATTTCAGGTAACAGAGAAAAGCCTATCAATGTTGCATTCCTTAAATGTCAGCCTATGTTTTGCATTTATTATTTCAGATAATTACTGTGTGTTTTCCCACACCTTAATAGCAAGGTATTATTCCATGTCTGAGCTTTTCTGTGCCGCTCTTTGCTGTAGCATCTCTGCAGCACAGCCTTGAACGGGTTTGTACTCTTATCTCCTCTGAAATAAAGAACTATTGTTATCCCATTTTAGGCGAGACCGAGGCATGGAGAAATGACTGTGCAAGGTCACACAGCAAGTCTATGGCAGAACCAGGGATAGGACTCAGATCTGAGTGCTCATCCAGTGCCCTAAATCACACGACCATCTTCCCTTTCCAAGGATGAATCCTTGCACCCTTAGAGCTAAATACTGAAAAGATTGAGGGTAAGTCATTTTGCCTAATTATTGTGCGTTGGATACATGATCAAAAACCACTGCCGTATCGTCAGAGAATGTTGTGACTGATGAAAATCCAGCTTTCTGCTCATGCAGTTATGCAGCCTTTCGTGCTATCATGAGCTAGTCATTTCCTGCATCTCTAAGGAGTCAACCTTTCGTGACTTACAGTGAAAATTATGCACATAGAACAAATCAAGACTCAGATTTTATGGGAATTTACAAAAATTCAGTAGACAATTTTCATTGTACTTCCCTTCAGTTCAGTGTCATTCATTCCTTTTATGGTGTGGGTAACATTTTCTAAGGGGACTGCTTCTATCGTGGACCCAATCCGGATTTATTTTCCCAGGCACTAATGTGGAAAAGCACTTTTAAGAGGTGCCTGTGTTTGCCCTTCTTCAAATTAGTGCCTAAGCATGCTTGTAACTTTGGACAAACATCCCACTGACCTCAGGGAAATGGAGCAGAGTTGATGCTTTACTACTCTTTCTGAGTACAATGTTGTCTTCCTGACACAGGATCCCAGTTGTGGGATGGGGTTCTTCATGCTCTTAAAGCGTTGAAGTATGTGGTAAGCAAACTCAAAACTGAAGTAACAAAACTAGAGTATACAACTAGAAAAAAAAGCTGTGCGCTTTCCACTCTCATCTACTCCCATGGATGCTGCCATTTTGAAATACATAGTTGTTCTTTTTTGGGAAAGTACTTTCCTGGCTTGGGTAGATTCAGAAGTGCAATTACTAATGCCAGTGATCCCATTTGAGATTATTTTTTTGGGTACCTCAGAGATATAATTTGAGAACTCACAGTTATATCCATAGCAGACAAATTTGAGGTGATAAAAAATAATGAGTGAATTTCATATAAAAATATGGCAATATTTAGTTCAGGAAAAAAAGGAATTCGAAAATAAAATTAGCAGGATCTAAAGGTCAGTCATTCATTTTTTCAGTTGTGGAATGTTACCTGTCCCTTTAGTCATTCTAACTATTTGCTGCATCAGGCTAAATTATGTGCTGAAGTAGCTCAGAATCACTACAAGATGTAAAAAGTTACGGCTGGCTCTCGTTGAACTGCTACCTATTATTGTGGCATATGACTGTGAGGTGGGGCCTGCAATCACAGTTGTAAATCAGAGAACAAGTCATAGGTTAGGTACTGTTTTCCTTAGATATTGTCTCCAAGTTGGTTTTCTGTATGCTGGTCCCTTGAGTGACGTTTGGTGAGATTTCAGTTAGGTGCAAAGTCAAAAATACGTAGTTCCTAACCTGAAACTAAGGAAGTTCTAACTCTTAGTCTTGTTCATAATCAATCGATGAAATTCTGGCAACGTCCTGGTGACAGAATTTCTGTCACCGGAGGTTTCAGTGTCACATTCTTCCAGTGTTGCTTCTTCCCTAGAGGGGAATCCAATCGTTACTATATTTGACTCATTAGCAGGCCATCAAAACTGATTTGGTTTGAGTTTATAGCATCTAAAAATTTCTGTTTGGAGTGATACTTATGCATGCCAAATGTCTTCCAGGATCTTTGATAAAAATGCAAAAAGAAAGGCTGACTTGTGTGCTTCAACAGAAAAGAAATATGAAGCCACATATGAAGGCTGGAGTAGTCTCTCAAACAGAGAAATAAGCCATGTTTGTAACAAGTGTTGCACACTCATCTTCCCAAGATCAGACCTGGTGTTTTGGCCTCTGTCTTTATGACTTTATGACCTTTATGTCTTTTTTCTTTGATGTTGTGTAATGAAGGCAACTGATTTTACTGTCCATCTTTCAAATTAAGAGTAGCTGTGAAGATCAGGTGTGCAAAAGCCAGAAGCACTCAGAGATTCAGCTGAGTCCATAGCAGTTGGAATCCCCTGGGAGTTTTTAAAACATCTTGATTCTTGAAAGCAATCACAAATAAGTAGGAGAAAAGCATTTAAAACACGTTTGAAAATCTCATCCTGGTTTATTTAGCAGGTGAAAATATCGAGGAAATATAGTGATCATTCAGTGACAAAGTAGGTGTTCATAGAAAATCCTCATGCTTAGATATTTCAGCAGTTAATGATCATCTTTACAGACCATAATACTTGAATACCTCACTTATCGATACATCAGGGCTTGGATGAACTTTGAGACATGAAAATGGGACACTCCTTAGGCCGATGGTAGCTCTGTGTTCTAGTAACTGATCAACCAATTACATAATTGGCCAGATCACTAACTTGCAGAAATAGATACAACTCCATTGGCTTCACTGGAGGTGACAGTTACCTGAGAATTGACCTGAAACTCTTGCCACGAAGCAGATAGTAGTTTTGTATTTTGCTGTTTAGTGTTGCTGTAAAAATAGACTCATTTCCTGGAGCAGTTAAAACAAGAAAAATCTGGAAACGCAGTTTCCCACAGAGACTTATCCATGCTGGAATTTGCCGAGGTTCCCGGATGCGGACATGTGCTGTTAGAAAACATAAAACAGCAACTTTGTTTAGGGAAGCCTCTGACCTGTCAAAAATGCAAAGCATTTGTTGCCAGACTTTTCCTTGGCAATTAGTGGGTAGAATTACTCATAGAAATTGTTTTGTTTGCTCACAAGGGGAGAAGCAAGACATAAATTCAAGATATCTCCTATTTGACCACAAGAAAGAGTCTGTTCACAGGGGACCTGTGGGTGAAGTGCTGAGCAGCCTCAGCTCCCTTTGGGGATGAACTCACACTTGTAGACCTCAGTGAAGTATCAAGAGCCCTCCAGAATTGCTGGACATCCCTGGCTGGGATTTTTTTTTTCAGCAAAGGGATTTGTGCATCAAATTTTAACTCATTTTTACAGGACTTCCAATAAACCTCAGTTGGCTTCAAACCCCCCCTGTGTTAGAGGCTAATTTTGACCCAAGGATGTCGCTGTGAGGGGCTGCCTTCCTTTCCTAGGTAGCAGCACTCAAACTTCTTGGAGCCAGGAAGCTGCTCGAATACATCTTCAGGATCTGGATTCTCTCTTGACTGCAATGGGTTTCCACAGCAAAAGTGACAGAAGCAATTTATCACAGAGTGGTGTCTTTAAGAGGCCATGCATGAGTCCTGCAGGTTAATGCTCAGCTTGTGTACTTTACTGATTGCCACAAATGCTGCTTTTAAACCAAATAGTTGCTATTTTTTCGGGGGTATCTGCTTCTCTTACATGTGCTTCAGAAGAGCTTGCCTAACATCTTGCATTCGTTTTTGGTGAAGAGCTTGCTGGCCGATCCAAAATGATTAGGCTATGTCTGGATATCTAATAGAGGTTTGGAGACCTTGTAGCTGGGGTTAGCAAGTGCAAATGTTTCCCATTAGCTCCCTGCATTCCCCTAAGTTGTGATTCAGCAAGAGAGTTAGTGCAAAGCTGAATGTGAGGCATGTGAGATGTTCTTTGAAGTTATTTGTGCTTAAAGTTAGGCATGATCTGGGTTGGCTTGCTTAGCTGAGGCCTTGAAGACCCTACTGTGCTAGCACAGTGTCTTTTCCCCTTATGCATTGCCTGGAGTGGTGCTAATTTCAGAAGTCTGCAGTCTTTCACTAAGCTGCTCCATAGTATTAAGGGAAAGCTTTAACTTCAGTGGCTTTCTACCAGCAAGCTCAGCTCCACTAGAATGTCAGCAGCGGTGTCTGGGCCTCTGAGCTCTCTTCCTTCCTTATCTTCTTCAGCATGTTCCTTTTCTAAGGCAAGTGAAAAAAAAATCTTAATACCTTAAAAAGATGGGATATTAAGCAGATCATATAATCTTGATTCCTTTATCTTGCTTAATTAAGGAGAAGTTTGCCATTAGTGATCTGGTATTTCCTAAAACAAGCATACATGAAGAACACTTTGAGCAACTTCAAAAGAATTTTCAGGCTAGATCAGGAAAAGATAAATCCTGAAGTGGAAACTTCTAATACACTTTATAGCTCATTACTTACAGGAAGTACATTGTTACAGAGGATACTAATGAATTCTGCAGGATAAGGTTTCCAAAAGTAAAATAATATGGCACCTTCTATATCTTAGAGGAAAGGTCTCAGGGCATTTGCAGTTAGAATACATAGGCAGTGGATGTGTATGGTCGTATCACCTGCAAAGTTCTGCCTCTGGAAAAAGGCTTTTTAAAGTTTCAAGTGTGCACACTATTGAATTTCTGTAGCAACTTCCTGGTCTAGCTGTGAAAAGTGATAAAGGGAATGGTAAAAGTCTATCTTGTTTTCAGTTGTCCCGTTCTGCACCCTAGGAGGCAGAAATACAGCATTGCATATATCTCGCTGCAGGGAGGACAGCAGGAAGACATTTGAATGAATAAGGATGAACACGGTCAAGTTGATGCTGATGTTCTCAATCAGGCAGTGAGACCAGCAAAGTGAGAAGAGCAAAATGGATACTCAGATTTACCAGTGGCATTTGCCTGGAAAATTGATATTTGACAGACTCCTAATTAACTCAAGTGAAGAAGTAATCCTAAAATCCTGGTTTTGGTCAAAGGCCTGAATCTTTGACTACTGAATTTATTGTTAGTGAGTTGGTGCTCTCAGAAGTGTTGTGAAAAAGGAATATTTTGTATTTGTAAAGCACCCAGAGATCCTACAGATGACAAGTAACAGCCTTCTCCTATTTAAATTGTTCCTTGGTGCAAGCAGGCCCCTCGATGGTGACCGAGCAGTTGTACCTCAGGCCCAGCTCATGGTTTCAGCTCCAGTCCCCAAGTTAGCACCAGCCGGTTCTGGGTGCACCTCTGCCATGTGCAGGGTATTGCACACATGCTGGTTACCTTGCTGTTCACCACGGGGGAGTACATCCCCCCATCAGCTCTTGTATTGCACTCACATTGTAAGGATGGCTTTGCTGTGTGTATGAACATATTTGAGGTGGCAAGGCATTTCCATCAGGACTGAAGCACACAGGTGGTGAAGCTTGAGCATTTTTTTCTTCAGTACAGACAAGGTATTTAGGTATCAGGTTAGTTGTTCTTTGTATCTTTAGACACCCAGATACTTCTAAATTTGTGGTCGCTGGAAGGCTGTCTTACTGAAAATCAAGAGACATTTGGTCTTGTGAAAGTTTCTACTCATGCTTGAAAGTGAGATTTGAACTCCTAAGTGACAAAGATGCTTTTGCAAATGCTGTATCTGTCTTTCTGTTTCTCTATAAATCAACCTGCTTGGCCTGAACTGAATATTTCAGTAATAAACAGCTGAAGGACAGTCTGATTGCTTCTTTCTGAGTGTTTCTCTTATGGAGCTTTTGGGGTCACATGGCATCTGCTCCAACCTTAAGGACCTCCTTTCTGGAGGCTTTTTTACAATGCTAAGAAACCCCACATTTTAACTAGCCCTTAAATCAGCCAGTCAGTGGTAACCATTAAGGACAGGGATTAGAAGAGTATTCTTGCTGGGATACAAGATGGCTCTGTCCATGTGCTGGCCAGGGATGAAGGGCTGGAAAACTGTGTGGTGGAAGAGACTATTAATGTGATTTTCCACAACTTTCCTTGCAGCTGCATTTTTGAGGAGAGAGAGAGAGAGAGATGGCTAGGCTTGCAGTAACATGTTGTGCCGTCATAAATGCTACAGCCACCATCTGTTTCCAGCCCACAACTTGAAAGAAAACTGAGCAGTAATCTCATAATTCACATGAGCATTTTACACTTGTGAACCCTTCCCAACCTTTGTGTAATAATGAGGGGAGTGCATGGTGCTAAGGTTTGTATTTTTCCTGCATGTATTAGTGTTTATTTGTATGTCTCTGTTTTGTTGTGTGGGTTTTTTTATCATGAGCCCATAAAAAGATTTCTCTGGGAGAAAAATCAGACCAGTTCCAGAGTCAAAAGAAACATAATAAAGGCGAAATCACAATTCCACTGACCTTGCTGGCAAAATTCTCCAGGACGAGGTGCATTTAACATTCCTCACTGTGTCTGTCTTGGTTACTTGTTGATTAAAAGAAAGAAAGACATTAGAAAGTGAAGAGGCAGGTTGCTGAACTGCCCTTTCCCTGCAGAAAGAGCTGCTAGAATAGCTGGACATGTGCATTTTAAAGCCGCACCATCAGATAGGATGGTAATGGTAGGTTGGATTTTAATGAAAACAAATTCTTCTGCTAATCTTAGCTTCGGGCTGGTCCTCCCGTGGGATTAAGGATACCACCTGCTGTGCCAAAGACTCGCTCAGGTTGGAGGCTGCTGGTGGGTGGGAAGAGCACAAACATCTGAGAGTGCCTCGGGAGGGATCGCAGTCTGTCCCGTTGCAGTGCCCTCAGGGAAGCCAAAGAGTCGAGATCACTTAGCTGATGGAAACACTGCTCCCTTCCAGCCTGCAAAGCAAGGCGGACATCATTAAGGATTTCTTCTTGATTGTTCTGCAAACCAAGGGCTGCTGATTCTCTGGGCCTCCTCTCGTCTTTGGACCCAATTTGCACGTCTCCTCCTAGCACAGCCGAGATGGCTGAATGAACTCCTGCTCTCCTCTGGCCTTAGAAACAATGACTTACATCATCTCAACTAGACTGCAGAGCATTTTAAGGATGAAAGGGCTGCTCATTTCATATATCCCACTGCTGCTAGAACTATAAATCCTTGATGAACTGAGTTTATAGCAAGCTGCTACTGCAAGCAAGTGAAATTTATTTTGTGTTGTCATATGTATGGTCAAACTATCCAAGAAGCTGCCAAACAAAGAACTGAGCTGCTGATGGCAACTAATTCAACCTCTTCTCATTTTATTTAAAAATAATAAATAACTGTCATTCAAAGGAACTTATTTTGACGTGTGCTACCTGTTGGGTGATCTTCAGTATCTCCAAGATGTGTCCATAAGTGGAAGAAAGCTGCCAGCTGTTGCCAGACGTGTCTGTTGCAGACATGACATAAGTTCCACCAAGAAGAAGTCCGTGGGCTCGTTAGGGTTGGGGATGGGTTAAGGGACACTCCCTTTTTTAGCACTTCTTGCTCTTCTGAATGTGTTTGTTCAGGTAGCAAGGGTACGCAAAGGCCACATCCAGCCACATTGACCTCTGCTTGAATCAATGGCAACACTTCATTGAGCTGTACATGGCAGCGGTCTTTCTGTCGTGCAGTTTGATCAAAGATGGGTTTGGTGGATCTCTGGGGTCCAGAAAGTCAGCCTGTGTCTATTTTGGTGCCTTGTGATGGTAGAAGAGCTAAAAAGGAGATAGATAGAAACTCTGCAAGCTGATGGGGTCTGAATCACATGTAATTTCTGTATCATTTTCTTACAGAGCGAACAAGCCTGGAAAGTTATTTTATTTTTATCTCTTACCCAGGCTAATTAATTATAGCTGGGGGTGTTGGGAGCTGTCGTATTAAGCGGCCTTTCCCTGCTAACTCCTGTCGTCCTGCCGGTTCAATCCCTGCTGCCTCCCACGCCCTCGTCTGTGGTTTACGGCCACGTCTGAAGTGTCTGCCCCGCACACGTGCTGCTGGGAGCCTGCTCCCCGCCAGCGCACACGTCGTACCTTTGGTGTCTGTGGAGTTGTAAGCATCGTCCCTGATGCTTGTTTTTGCATGAGAGGGAGGGCACGGGAAGGGCAATGGCAGGGAAGGCCTCTGACGTGAAATTCCCAGGAACGGGATTTGCACATTTTATGACTGTTCAGATGGAAATGCAACAGAGCTGAATTATTACTCCTTAATCCTGCTTTCTCACTTTCCTCCCAGCAGCCTCCTCCCCTTGAACTTAGGTAATACAGAAGCTTATAAACAAATCCCGCTGCATGAAAAATAGCAAAAGGGGAGGGAGAAAAAGGGACCTGGGTTAGGGCTGTGATGGATAGACAGGTGGAAGGCAGGCACCAGAAGGGAGGATGAATGGTAAAAGCCTTTGATAGAAACACTAAAGAGCTATTGAAAATCCAAGGGGTGGGGGGAGGGAGGGGAAAGAATAGCAGGAGGACGGAAAGCAAGGGAGCCGTGCCCCCCCATCCCCCCGCCCTCTTTCTCAGGATGTTGAAAGTATTTGTCCTTCGTTACAAAATGATTGAACTGCCGCCAGGCCAGGCCACCCTTCCAGCCATTGCACTGGGAAACTGGCACTTCTGAAAGCCTCGTCGCCTCTCAATTTTTATAGCTTTCCCTTTTTTTGTAGGAGTTTTTGTGTTGTGCTCCTTGCAGGATTGTTTTCAGATTTGCCGCGTATCAAAGAAACTATATTTTGTTGCTCTGACAAATGCAGAATCTAGGTAATGAAAGGAAGAATTAAAAAATAAAGGCCCATTTTTATCAGAATACCCAGCTGTCTGCCTTTTATTGAGTCAGAATTTCATGCATTTGGTATTCACGATGGTGCATTAATATTCCTTTGGTTTATCTCCAGTGCTATTTGAAGGAGGAATTTCACCCTGCAAATAAAGCTTCTACTTTATTGATGTCTCTGTGTGCACAAAAGCGGTGCCTGTTCTTCATAGTCAGGGTAGTGAGGATGATCCTGTTATATCATAATTAAAATGGTTTTTGCATCAGACAAATGCAGACAACAGTGGGAAAAGATAATCTTTCTCCTTTTCAGAATGGTCCCTGAAGTTCTGCGATATCTTTGCCCTGCAAGATCTACAAATGGGAAGAGCTATTGAAGATCTGGATATGAGATTGTTATTGCTGCCAGGGGCTGTATTTATATCGTGTATTTATATGTGTATGTATTTATATAAGCCTGATGCTTGGGAACGACTGAAGCCCTGTGTATTCTCAAGAATTAGATCTAGCTGGCTGTAGATGCAACCTCTACCCAAGCCCTTGTTAACCAGGAGAGGACCCAGGACCAAGGGGTCTGCCCGATGCCACCCGTGTACCATCACTGTCAGAGGGGCCAGGGAGGTTGAGGTGCCCTGGCCAGGCTGGGGGAGCAGGGTCCTGGCTGTCCCCTGGGCTCAGCTGGGTGCTGCGTGCTGGGCCGGTGTCTGTCTTCCTTCCCCATCGGCAGCATGGCCCCAACACAGCCCCAAGGGCGGTCCTCTGAGTAAACAGTGCAGACAGTCAGCTGTCCATTGCCTCCAATATTAGATCCTGGGATTAGGTCTCCATGCCGTACAATTAAAATAGGCCTAGGAGAGCAGAGAGGCAATATGCAACCCATACCCAGCTGACTATCGGGGGGGCTGTGCTTGCTCACAGACCCACTGCAGCTGAAAGCATATCTCTCCACTAACATAAATTTGCATTAACACGTTCCCTCTGACCATCACCAGTGCCTGGTTATGGCCATTAAGGTTTGCAATGCCCCCTAAAAGAGGTAACACTGCTTTTATCCCCACCTCTGAAAGAAGAGAAAGTGTGAGCGATTTGCTCAAGGTTAGATGGGGAGTCACTGGAGATGGAGCTTTGGTCTCCCGCCTCCAAAGGAATTCACTGCAGTGACCAAAGCAAACAGCCCCTGCTGTTACAGAGCTGGCCCGTGGTGTGTCATTCGCACTTTGTATCTGCGATGCTGCATCTGGGAAGGTATCGCTGTCCTTGGGAACTAACTTTGAGGTCTTGAGCGTGGGTGAACACTTGTCATTGTGCCAGGATGACACAAAGTCTAGAAAATAATGATGGCAATTCAGGTCATGGTATAACAGGGGAAAAATGCTGCCTCAGAAGTGTCCCCGTCTGGTGTCACTGCTAGTGATTATTTAAGCTGCAGGACATGGCTGTGGCAAAGATCAACTTGGAGCTGATATGAATCATGCCTTGAAATAACACTTTCCTTCTTACATTGTGAAAATTGCAGTGGTATGGGAAGTGAGGGAAAATGGGATTTCCCTGGAGGTTAAAGATTTTCCTTTAATCAGCTTTCATAATGTTAATTAAACGTTTGGAACAATGGCTGGGTCCCGGGACCCGCCCACTCTTGCATAACTGTCTCACAATACCGTTTTCACTTTCATGTTTATTTGCCAGCATGATTCAAAGCGAGAGCTGAGCAAGACTCCTGCACCAAGGAGCTGCTTGGGTTTTGGGAAAGCTCAACTCCCTCTCTTACCTCTCCTAGAGCTACAAGACCCAAACGCTCCCCTCCTGAGAAAGCTGCCTAGAGGGATCACAGCACTTTGTCTGTCATCATTACCCCATCTGCAAATGGGACCAATAAAAACTTACTGGTATTTTGAGACTGGTACATATAAATATATACCCACCCATATGGAGAAATGGGTGTGTTTATAGAGATCAGTACATGGATAGATATATTTCGGGTAGGTAAAATATATTATGGTGCCACCTGTTCCTTGAAGTTTTCACTCTTTTTGTAGTGTAGTTGCTATGTGCCCATGGGAGCCATCATTTCTGGTCCCTTGAGCAATTGGTTTAATATGACCCAGGCTTGTATCACACTCACATGGAGCGCTCAGGGGATGAGAAAATTTGGAGAATGGTCCACATTGACATTGATTTCCCCAGGGACCTCACCCCATAGGAGAGGAAATGATGCCGGGCATATTTCCACAGCCCAGGAGGTCCTTGGTGCTGCCTGGGATGTCTGTCCTGGTGGGCTGAGATGTGTTGGTATGTCCCAGAGCTGGTCTGGGGATGTGCTCAGAGCACCCATGGGCCACACACATACAGGAGGTGCACACACACACATACACACACACACACACACACACACACAAAGAGCCACAGCCTGGCAGCCTTTGTACAAATTGGAAAAGACTCTTTTCAAAAATAAGGTTTTAAAACTTACAATGTCAGACACTATCAGAAAAAGAAAAGAAAAGGAAAAAGAATGAACCTATTATATTTTAGGTCAAAGTGTTATCTAGCCCAAGATTTTTAAATATGCACAAAATGCAGTTTCTGCAGAAGGACCATTAATCAGCCACTGGAAGAACTGCCTTTTTTAAGCTGCAAAGATGAAAACAAAAAGCTGCGAGCACAGGGGCAGCTCCGTTTTCCCATTGTGCGGATGGCGGGTCTCGGTGCAGGAGGGCACCTATATCCGCGCAGGTTTTTGCTTCCCTAGCAACGTGTTAACATCTTTGCAAATGCTGTTTAAATACAGTGAGCCGCTTGCCACGCCAGCTCTACATGGCTGTTTCCCTGTTGACACATGCTTTTGTCTGCTTAGAGGAGGTGCTCTGTAAACATAAATGTTAGATGGTATTTATGTTACTTATTTCTGATTCATTGGTTCTAAATTAGTAGCTCAGAGGCACATACCTTTCACACAGGCAGGGGAGGGATTGCCTCCCTCCTCCCCACCTTTGGAAACTTTGACCTGCTAAGATCACAAACTGTAGGAAATCTCTGAGGCGAAGTCCAGGGTACCGTAAAAGCCTGGAGTAAACTCATTAGGTGTGTCTGAAAGACCTTTTAAGGGAGCTTGGACTACTTGGCTAGGTTTCCATGTACCACTGGCAAGATTAATTTCAAGACTGATTTTGATAGCTTTAAGGCTTCTTTCTTAATATAGGAGTTGGCTGTATAATTAATAGATACATTTTTTTCTGTTTGGCCATGTGGGCCATGAGAGATCGAAACTTCCTCTCCACACCCCTTTGATTAGCACAGGAGTGGCAGGAGGAATTTTTTCTCCCTTGGTCATTCGGGGCAACCTTTGAGCCCAGCATTTCCACCCTGCTCCCATTAGGAAGCCATGGGAGCAAGCCCCCCGGGCAGCTGGGAGCCATCAGCTGCCTTCAAAGCCTGGGCCATCCGCTCTGTGATAAATCAATGGTGAGGTGTGTGATGTCGTGGTGTCAGCCCCATACTCCACACAGTTCCTGTCCCAACAGGGACAAATTATTTTTTAAAGATCGGAGTACAAAAGGGAAAACCTGTTTCTTGAACTTTTAAGTCACTTTACAGAGCAGTCGAGGGTATTGGGTTTGGGTCTTTTCAGACTCCTCCTTCACTGAGGGCTGTTGGCTGTGGGTCTTTCCACCCTTTTGCAGGAGTGGGGTGGCAAAGCCCTGAAAGCTGAGCTGCTCCCTTGCAGATAGCCAAGGATGTTGTTAATTTACACATGGAAGAAATGCAGAATCCTGTCTGCACATTTTGGGCTGAGAGAAATGAAAATTTTGTTGTCAGTCTGGCTTGGCATCGCCTTTCCAGTTCTCATTTGTTTTCTCTCCCTGTGAATCATCTCTCCATTTCATGTCTTTTTGTTTGCTCCATAATTGCTGGCTTAACCTGGAGGCACGAGGCTTCCTTGTGGAAACATCACTGGGCTGTCAGTCAGTGAAGGAGAGGTGGTACAGCTGGTACAGGCCTTCCTCCCGCTCCGCTCTGGCATGGATGAATCATCCCTTGAATATGCAATATCATCCAGGACAGGAGCCAGGATCCTCAACAGGCACATGAATTCCAGCATCTCTGGAAACATTATTTCCACATTTTGGGCAGGCTAAGAGACAGTAAGTAAATAAGCAAGCTGTGGCATTTGCAATCTCGGTAGTTTTATTTAAAGCGACTGCCTGTGCTTGTGTGGGTATTAAAAATACAAATTGAAAAGCAGGTATCCTTGATCTGATACTGCCCAAGGCAGCTTCATGGTATGGCCCATTTAATGCCATTGAGCAGTCCATTGAACAATTAAGAACCCACCAGAAACAGTAACTCCCTGCTTTCCTCCTGAAAATTCGCACGAACGAACACATCCCAAACCGTCTCAGTCGCTGCCCTCTGTATTTCTCCTTTGAAGCAGTGTCAGTGCTGTCCCTTGCTCCTATGTGGAGGCGTTTCGCATCACCCTCGCACCGGAGCAGCCCAGGGCACAGGGGCTCCTTCCCTCAGCCGGGTTCCTGTTCAGAAGTGCTTCCCCTCCAAGGAAAAGCCCAATTTCCCATGGTTGGCTCCTGGGCTGTGGGTGGGATGTAGTTGGGGAACTGGGGAGGATTCACTGCACGATCAGGTAGTCCATGATACAGCAATTTATAGCATCAACTGCTCTTCCTAAGCTCTTGCTTGCTGTGCTCATGAATTCGATAAAACTGCACCTGAATGAATATAGAATTAGGTTTCACTGTTGAATGTGTGAGAAACACAATGGGAGAGCAACACTGATCCCATCGAGCAGAGAAACGCTGGTCAGGAGGGGTATGATACTGTTTACTTTGTTCTTAATATCAATAGCTAAGATTTTTTTCTACTTAGCTTTTGTGCCAAGGTTACAACTACACGTTAACCTTCACCAGTCCTTCTGATGATAATGGCGAAAGTTAAATACCATTAAAATTATCTTCCTATATGTTTAAACCACTCTCGCACTTTTCCAGGCAGTATATGTGCCCCTGTTTATGCCGCAGACCCTGGTGACCCTAGAATACTTTTATTTATGACAGCACAAGCATCATTTCCATGGCAACTTGATTTTCAAGCTGCAGATTGAGGATTGCAATTTCCTAAGCAATAGAAGAAGCAACGGTGGATTTTTTTTTTCCTAATCAGCTAGTAGCAACTTTCATGTGCAAAACGATCAGCCACAACAAATCATTTAAAAGCTACATTATAATCAAGGCAATTTTAAAGCTCAGCATGGTTTGCCTAAAAATAAAAGAGAGTTAGATCCAGTTGTTTAATGGAAATGAAGATCATGCGATGATATCCTCACTGCTACTCTGGTAAATTGGCTTCAACTCGCTCTGCGATGCAGCCTTATGAGAAGCAGAGCAGTTTACTTCACTAGAACGACACATTATTTACAGGAAGACTACTACATAATTATAATCCTATATGGTTTTCAACAATGCTTTCCCGTACTGGAGGAGACGACAAAGCCTGTTTGAAAACAGTCCAAGCTATCAACAAAGGAATGTTATTAACAGATATGTTGGTTAGCGGCTTGTGTGAAATTGCACCTAGGGCTTTCTGCCTTCAGAGAGCACCGGGGTGGAGCTGATCCACGAGACAGAAAAGCTGCCTGTGCACACACATACATCGGCAGACAGAAATACAGATCTGAATGTGTGGGGAAACATCACTCCGCAGTGCCACAGCATTGCTTCCCTCCCCAAAATCAATTTTCACAAGTGGTAAGTGTTGTCACTCCACAAATAGGGAAGCTGAGGTGCAGAAAGATGAGATGATGTGTCTGAGGTTGCCCCAGTTGACAGAGGTGCTCCCTGGAGTCCACCGGGGCCATGACCCATTTATCAGAGGGAGATGTCTGAAGGCTCGACTCATCCCCTGCCCAGCACTGCTGGGACCACTGCTGCTCGCTGGAAGACAGCACTTCTCACAGCTGTGCTTCTTACCATCACTCACTGGCATAAAATTTGTGTTAAAAATACCACTTTAAGGAATTCAGAAAAAGGTGAGGATTTTCCTTCCTGTTGGATTGCCCTCAAGAGCAATGAAATCTCGCTTCATGTCCAGGCAGGATTTGCTGCTCATCCGGCCAAGCCCAGCAAACTGCTATGTACTCTAATGGGTAGGCTTAGCAGAACTGACCCCCACCTCTCTAAATGATCAGTTACTCATGTCTCCAATTTCCAAGTTAGACCTCAGTGGTGATAGTATCACTATAGAATTATCAGAGATTAATTATCTAAGTCATGCTGGAAATTATTTGAAAGAACATAGGAGTTGCTGTTGTTTTTTTCCCCCAGAAATGTTTGGGGTGACAGGTAAAGAAACATTAAACTGCACTCTGTACATTCCTACTTGATAAAAACCACATTCACACTGATTTTCCTTGGGCCTCCAATATTTTTTAGGGCAAAACTTCCACTGGTTTTGAAAGCATTAGGACAGCAGAGAAGGCCTCCAGGTTTTGGGGACCTTTTGAGGTACAGCTGGTCACTAACTCTCCTGGGGAAAGCTGAGTAAGTACCACTTATCTAGCACTACTCGATTTTCCATACCAGGGACTGGTTAATTTAACATTCTGTGGTGTTAGATATTGGCCTAAGCACACCGCAGCGCTCAATATCAGAAGCTTTCAGGACATCGACATCTACAAGAACACTTGGCTGAATCTACTGCATACAAATGTGCGAGGGAGCCTTCGCACCCCAGCATCTTCCTCGCTTTGAAGTCCATTGTCCGGCTTGATTTGGAGCCCGAGCACCTGGGTTAGGAAATAGGGGAACCACTAAATATGTCCTGCCCTAGGGAAAGTGCTCACCCTCACATTGGCTGGAGACAGATGAGGAGGCAGGTTTTTCAGCGTGCTCTTATGGTTTCAGACTTGAACTTGGAACTGTTTGTTTTTGCTATGCCACCCCTTCCGCCCTAGTTAATCATTAACTTTGAAACCCAGTTTTATGTCCCATGTGTTTGATTTACATTTCAAATGCAGGGCCAGCAGGGCAGGCTGTCTAAATCACTTGTCAGCACAAGGGAAGGAGGTGACACAGTGGGAGGAAAAAGTGAGACGCAGCTATGGCCCAGTATAAACGTGCCAGCAGCTGGGTAATGCTGTTACCAGGAGAGTCCTCAGCAAGCGACAACTGCTCACCTTGCTCAGAGGTTGAGGTCTAACCCAGGCAACACACAGGGACCAGCTTGTCTCCTTTGATTTATGCCCAATTCCTCCAACACTACAACCCTGCATCCTGTTTTCTTTATCCGCTCCAGCTGTACATGGAGGTGAGGGCTTGAGGAGTTTCTTTTGAAACCAAAAATAGTCCGTCATGAGTTTATTTTTTTTTTTTGGTCAGCATGTCGCAATCTTAAATTTATCACTGATCTGTAGCTGAATTGACACTCAGGAAGCCTATCTAATGGCAAGTTGGAGGGCACAGGGCAGAGCGAGTTCACCGGCCACTCTTGAAAACTGCCTGGCTGGAAATATCATTTTCAGCTGCTCTTTGATGAGGTAACATCAAGGAGCATAGCGACTGCACACACCACACAGACCATTGCCAAATGGTTTGTGGGGCCAGTCAATGCCGCATTGAGGAAAGGGGAAACATTTGCAAAATCAGTCAAAAATGAATTAGATGTGTTTTAAAGCAATTACTTTCCAGACTGTTTACTCTGAATGACACAAATATGATCAGCCCCTCCTTAGAGACCTTCACAGGCTTGACCTGATGGATGTGGTGATGTCTAATCCTGCCCTCGCTGGTGCTGCCTGCAGCCGTGTGTGTTTTGACACTCAAGAGCAGAGTCCTGCTGGCTGCTGTGTGCTGATGCGCTTGTACAACAGGACGACCTCTTTCTTTCCTCTTTTAAATCAAACACAGGATCCTCGGGCTGCAGAGGGAACAACCCCTCACGGAGATGCCAGGTGGTAGAGCCAACGTGGAGCTACAACCCAGCACTGTCAGGGGCTGGTGAGGGCACTGTGCCTCTCCTATGAGCCCATACCCACCACAGCTTCCCAGGACTTTACTGGAAAAGACTACGTCTCCGTCTTGCGAGCATATTAAAAACTACCTGCCAGGTTCAGCTGATTTAAATCCCCTTAAATTCATTCACCAGCTTTATTCCCAGAGAACTGCTGCTTAATGCTCTGTTTCTTCAGAGCTGAAATTTCTCTCAGTTTATTTTAACTACAGAGCCTTGCTCTCGGTTTCACCACACATGTCCTCTGTATTGCTAAAAAGGCACTGGTGAACACAAGCTGTATTACCAGAAATCACATTCCTGTTCCTGTTCCTTGGCTCATTTCTCCCTCATTTCCCACTACCTTCCTATTTTAAGACTGCATGCATGACATACCTGTCAGCTAGATCCACTCAAATATTTATCCAGTAATTTCATCAGTGAATTTCATGGTACATTGCTGACTACATTGAAGATTTTCTCCTTGTTCACATAGCTTGGGTTGCGGTGCTTCAGGGAGCCAGAAGGTTGCAGGTTCATGGGGATGTGTGAACTCAGTGAAGTTCATAAACTGTAAAGAATTATTTTTTTCCTTGCAGCCCTGAGGCCTGTGATGTGCTCAGGGGAAGGGGAAGGGGAAGGGGAAGGGGAAGGGGAAGGGGAAAGGGAAGGTGCCTGAGACTGCCGACACCTGGGCGTCGATGTGACCCTGTGTTGGACTCAGCTGTAGCCGACCTCTGGCACATGGCAAGGGAAAAGCAAACAGAGGAGGCACAGAGTCTGCTGAAACAGAGTGAGGGATTTTAGCTTTAAATTTCAGAGGACATCCCTTTTTTCCCTCCCTCTTAATCCCCAGCCTGTCTAAAGCCATTCAGGAGAGAAACTGCAGTCTTTCATAGGAGACTGTGTCCCCCAAGAAAGCTTCACCAAACCTCCAGACTATGCTTTTGAAGCCCACCATCATCCCAGGCTGGAGCACTCCCAGCCAGAATAAGCCCCCCAGAGCATTGCCCTATGTGCCCCAGGGCTGATGAGCCCCAGGGTCTGGTGGTTTGGCCAGTCAGCCCTGTCCTCACCTCAAAATGGGGCCTCAAAGAAAGGGAGGAGCGAGAAGTGGCACCCTTTATAGTGTGAGTAACAGCTCAGCAATATGTTCCCCTGGGGCAAGGCACGCTCCACACTCAGTGATTTCAGAAGAGGTTTTAAAAAAAATAAACAGAAGGAATGAGGAACTAACTCAACACACCCTGTAGGTAGGTTCTGGCTTCCCCTGGGAGAATGATAGTGTAAAAGTCCAAACAGTGTCTGTTTAATGTGTTATAAACAGCTTTGCCTTTTTCTTTCCTCCCCTCCTAAAACCTGAAACCACTGCTTCTTTACCAGATAATGCTCTGCCTTGACAGGATGGGAGAGATGTTGTATATGTACAGATAGAGATACTCTATCATCTATTTCCATTAATAGGTATTAAGAACAAGGATAGAAAGGATAATCAAAATTTGTTGCATCCTGTGCCCAGTCTCCAAAAATCCTGTTACTTAATGTTTGAAACATCCTTTGGAGGTAGATGAATATAATCGCCCCCCACTCATTCCTGGCTCTGGAATCAACCACGCACTTAGAAACGCGCTTACAATGAGCACAGGCTTTGGCTGCAGTGATTCTGCACTTCACATGCATCTGCTTAAGGGCTTTGCTGTCCGGGCTGAGGTAGTGTGCTTGATGTCTTGCAGGATAGGGTAGGAAGGCAGAGGGAGATTAAGGATTTTATCATGTTCCCAGGAAAGTTCAGTACAGAGTTTCATTGATTTCTGTGGAAGAGAAGTAATCCCTAAATAGTTTGCACATCTGGGAGAGAAGCCCAGGAGATCCTGGTGCCCTGTCCTTTCCTCTAACCATCAGGATGCACTTCTCCTGGAGGGAAAAAGGGACATGGGGGAATTTAGACAACTGTGCAGGTTGCTCCAAAAAGCAGCAGTATTCTGATATAATAACTAATATAAATGTCTAATAATTACATAATATAACTAGTCTACAGTAAACTCTGCAAAAAGGCTGCATTAAGTGTAAGTGCAAGGCTGAAGACTCTGCCTTTTAGAATACCTTGGCAGTCTTACCAAAACAGCAGATAAGTGGAGATTGATACAACCTTGTCATAAGTCTGGAGTTTTTTTCCCCTGTAGTACCCATGCTTAGCTGAAATTCCAGAATTAATTGCATTTTACTTGGGTATATCTCCTGCAGAAGTGGCACAAGACGTATTAGGAAATAACTTCAAACTTATTGAAATTCAAAGCATTTTTATGATATCAGTAACCTCAAGCAGTTCTTGTTAATTGCTGAAGTAATACTGCCTTCACTTCTCAAACAGCATTAGCTGATTTTAGCCAAGCTGGGAATATGAAAACATTTCTAGTCTTAAGACTTCTGTAGATGCAGTCAGACTCGGTAGCTCAGTGTGCACTGGTTTCCTCAAAGTTCTCTGAAAAAATTACAATAATAATTGCAGTATATTAGTTAGTCCTCAGGGATAGCTCCATTTTCCATGCATGTAACCTTTACTGCTTTGGGATGCAAGCTATTTGTTTTGGCAGCTTGAAACAGCCCGTAACTTCACCATGATAACCATTTTTAGTTTGGCCTGTTGATTTTTTTTTCTTTTTCAAATCCATCTGTCCGGAGAAGTTAAATTCCTGATTTTATCTTGTGCCACCCACCCTCTTCACTCACAAAGGGGACCTCAGAACAATCCCTCTTGCCTTGCTCCCTGGTTTTCCCTTGCCTCATTTGCAGGGAAATTCATGTTTCTGTCTCGCTCTGTCTGTGTTAAATACTTCTGTCTCTGAATTTTCTGGACTTTGAGGTAGGGAGGTTCCATATTTATTACCTTGCAATAACATCTGAAATACCTTTGTTGAATTTACAAGTTTTAAGATCAACAACTCAGAAATAATTTTCCTGGCTGCCAGCTCTGAGCATTACATGTAGGATTTGGGCTGTTGGTTATTGCATCAGTACTGGGAGGAGAGATTCCGTTCTTTGGGTTTAACAAAGCTGTTGAAGGGTACATGCATGAGAAAAGAAACCGGGTCTCCCCCCCATCCTTTTCTGTTTCTTTCAGAGGAGAAAATAGCAAAAACATCTCTGCAAGAAAAATAATTCAGTCTGGCTGGCAGTGGTTTGCCATTCAGCGGGTTAATTCAGGCTGTTTTCATGGGTGATTCTTTTTTCAGGTGTCCAGCATCCAAATATAGCAGATGTGGGTGTTTTCTGTCTTAGAAAAGAGAAAAATAGCCATTTTGCTGAGGACAGAGCGAGACCTGAGTGCCTGATGAGAGCCCTCAGTTGATTTTGATCTTCACATCGTCCTACAGGCAGCTGTGAGGAGGTTGGAATTAAATTACAGCAGGACCTGGGGCTATTTCATGTTGTACCAGGACCAAGTTCAGGCCAGAATCTGCACAAGGTAGAAATGACATACAACTTTTGTCTGTCTTCGCCCTGTTCCTTTGGAGCGTCTCCCCAGGAGCTACACAGCTTTTGCACCGCGTGCTCTCAGCAGCTGCCTGAGTGCAATTAGACCTGAGCAAATCCAGCGATGGAGGGAAGAATTATGCTGAAGAATTGTCTTAGGAGTGCTGGGAAAGTGGTAGAGATTTGAGAGACACTGGAAAAATGCCTCTGGTAAAATGCATTTCTTCACTGGTATTTTCAGTGTAGGAACAAAATGATGTTGAGTGTTTCTTGGTTCTCACGGAGTGAAAAGCTGTTCCTTCAGGTTCATCCCGAATCATCTGTGTGAGTAATTCCCTCTTGGAGTTAGCAGGGGGAGACGCATTGGCCTGTTAGCAGAGTTAGCAGGGATTATTTGGTTTATCACAGTCAGCTTTCCTACACTCCAGAGCCACTCACTCCGACAGGTGTTCAGAGATAGACCTGGCATCTGTGCAGCGCTTCACCAGACCCTCTGAGTCCTTGCTGACAAATACCTGCAAAAATACTTTTTATCTGCTTGGCTTGTCACAGAAACCATAAAAAACTACTTCACAGGTTGGATTCAGCTACTTGGACCATCTCTTGGCCATCTATGGTAGACAGGGACTTCTCTGGGTTTTTAACCGCTGCCTCCTTGAGGGATGCAGTCGCCCATTTTGCTGACAGTCAAGACTGCGCAACAAACTATGCTGCTTTTTGGGAACCAATGTATAGATATTCTTCAGTAACATTGATGGCAGGCAGCTGATTTCTGCACAGCAGAGCTGCTGGCTTCGGAGCTGCCCTCCTGTTTCCTCAGTTTCTTACTGCCTGCTTTATGACCTGCCTCTCCACTCCTCCCTTCACTGTTTCTTTTCTCAAAATAAGTGTATTTTGCCATAATATTTAGAAATGACCCCACTGTTATTTAAATCTGTCATTTCCTATCCCCATGGTTACTCCTAATTCAACACTGTGAAGAATTCGCCTCCTTGATGATGTCTAGGAAATGTCTTTGTTTAAACCTGCTCTGCCAACCCACTGACATACCCTAAGCTCTCAGATATCTGTTTCCTCGCAGTCAGGTGTCATTCCTCTGCATCTTTTCAGTCGTACCACTAAACTGTATCCCATTTATTCTGGTTATCTAGAAATCCTCCCTTCCCCTCCAGCCCAGTCCACCTTTCATCCCAAGCATCTGGAAGAGTGCTGTTGAGGCAGTGCTATCTTGGTCTAATTTGTAAGAAATAATTGATTTATTACCGCTACGTACCTTTCCTGATTTTCCTGGGCATTGCAGAAGTAACAGGCTGTTCTAGTCTTAAAGAACTTCTTATAAATTACATTCACATAAGACATATCTCAGTGATAAAGGGACCTGAGCTCAAAGGATGCCATGTCATATCTTAACTCTCTGGAGTTTTGGGGGTTTATTTTAATAATATCCTGACTTTAGCATATACAATCCATGGTATTTGCCAAGCTTAAAACAACAGCCACAGGAGGATCCTGTCATACGTTTTGCAACCGGTTCTCACATCAACAGAGCACTGATCCTGCATGGAATTCATTCCACATTTTATTCATTATCAGAGTGAGTTATCAAGACAGCTCTGCCTGGCTGGAGGTACCAACATAGTGCAGACAGATTTTTTCCCACAGAACTCTCTGAAGTGATACTGTCAGCGTAGCTATATTTAATGGGCTCTGCCCATGCAGTCAGTCTCTCAGTGCAGAAGAAATAGTTTACAATCTCTGAAACCCTACACTCCTCTCTGCCACGGAGCAGGAAAAAGTAACATCTACCGTCATTCCTTTTGCATGTTGCTGGATCCAGGGGGAAGGGAAAGCTCATAAGACAATGAGGACATTGAAAACAATATTCTAAGAGGCAGAGCAAGGCAAAAAAACCCCAGTAGTCGACATCTGCAAGCAATCTTTAACCACAGCTAAAGACAGCCTTTAAATTCACATGTCATGCCCTACTTACCTTTGCTTTAGGCTTAGTATTGGTTTAGAAATAACCTTGATCTTCCATATATCATTGCTATTGCCGAGTGAAGAGTTAGGACTAAGACTGTTGCACACAAAGAGGTTTTCCCCAAGTGAAATGCTGTTAGGCAGAAAATAACTGACATTTTGGGAAGATAATGTACAATCATTTTATGTGCCCTCTGAGTTTTCTGTGATGTACTCCTGCAGCATGCCTGAAAGAGCTTTGTGCTACAAGCATTAAGGCACAGGTCATCTGTCCTAGAGTGATTTCTAGGAAGTAAAATTGCCTGTTTCCCAATTTTAAAAAAGGGTCCAGTTGATGAATATGGCAGAGAAATGTTGTTACACACAGATCAGGGTACTCAGGTAAGCAGTGGGGTAATGGCATGACCTTCAATTCACATCTGAAATAAAAACCTCTCGAGGTGTGGAAAAGGGGATGGTGAATGATGGCTGTGAACCGTGGGGCCGGGGTGTGGGTACAACACATGACATAAACACCATAGGGGGGAAATAGTGATTTTAGTGTGGTTTGGCGGGTTTTAGCATCAGAACAATGATACTGATGAAAAATAAAAAGACCAGATGACACAACACAGCATGGGGAGCAGCGACAGGAGGGATGGAAAGTGCCTTACCTGGGAACAAGCAGCAGCATGGCTGTGTCGGGCAGCTCGTCATGACCGAAAATGCACTACGGTCACAGCAGGGAGAAGGCCAGGAGCTCACATGAGACATCGTCCATCTCTGTAAGCCCTAAACCCTATTTCCTGTGTCGTACTGTTGGAAGTGTTACTGAGTTGGGAAGTGTGGACGTCTTGACATACAAACATTTAAAGACTACCTTATAGCTCAAAGTTTTAAGATGAATATTCATTACCTCTTATCATGTCGTATGTAGTATGTGTATACATCCCTTTTTAAAAGTAATAAACTGCATCAATTTTCATCACCCAGCTCAAGATTTGCATTTCTACAAGGCATATGAACAAAGTTGACTGCTCTTGTGACACAGTTTAATTTTTAATTCTTCGGTTAGACAGGAAGAAATCCAGAGCCTTCTTGCCCACTATGTCCTCCTCCTCCCCCATTATGAAAAAAAAATACCAAATGTGCAGGCTATAAATAACATAAGTTATCTAACATTTCACCATATAAGGAATGAGCAGAACTGGAAATGCTGATTTCTTTTTTGCCTTTAGCATTCGAATTAAATGGACAATGTAGCAATTTGAATGCTCACAGCAAAAATGGTTTCTATGCAGTTCTGGTGTTCTTACATCTTACTCTGAGCTTTGTTGGCCAATTTGATGATACTTCAGCAGACAAGAACTGTAAGTTTGACATTATATTGCTAAAACATACCAGCCTCTGGCCAATTTGGAAACAAGGGAAACAGGGCTCTCTATCTACTCTGCAGGACATGTAGCTCAGTAGCACCATCTTCATTGCTGTCTTTAGCCAGAGAACAGATATTCTGAGGGAAAGGACAGGCAGTTAGATTTTGTGTCATATAGATTAACCTTGGGGTAAGGACTGAAACTAATCTAGGCCTAAAATTGGAGTCTGAAGTAATTGGTTGCTTTACACAATTTTTTAGTTTCTTAAATAACAGGTATCCTTCCAGAGCCCTTTTCCCCAACAACAGGAGCTGTTTCAGGTCTGGCAAGCAGTCCCCTTCCCTCTGTGCTTCTCCTCTGAAGCCTGAACTGGCTGTCAGATAATTCATATGGAGTTAAAGAAGGGATGAAGATATGAAGCTGTTCTGAACGTCTCTCATATAGAGCGATATCAGCTACTGAAAAGCAGTTTTGTATCCCCTGGTAACACCAGCCTCAAGAAACATTTCATGGATAAAGAATCTGGCTACCTGATTATTAACAGTCCAGCAGTCAATTTCGGTTATCTCCTACCCTATTTACTCACAACCAGGTATGAAAACATTTCTGTGCGTAACTGAAAATAATTGAGAAATTCACTGGTTCTGTAAGCAAGTGAGTTAAAGCAGTGAACCGCAGTACATGTTCTTTATGCATGTACAGCAGCATAAGGAAACTGTGGGAAGCTAATTTGCAAGCCTGTTTACTGAATACCTGGAACAACTCCCATTTCCCATTTAAATTAGCTACAGGAAGCCAAGTGTCTAATTTGCTTCTCCAATACCTGCTTGTTCCACTCATTTATGTCCTTACCCTCATGCATTTTAGTAGACCATCTCTGCTGGAATCTCAAATGTTTATTGCTACATCTATAGCCTGTAGTAGCCTCTCCAGGGAAAAATAAATGCAGACTCCTAGCTCATGGGCTGGCTCTGTACCTGCTTGGCATTACATGGGCACAAGCAGCTATTTGGAGCTCAGGAGAACAGCAGGTCAGGTTTGTGACATCCAACAAATCCCTGGGCCAAAACCAGTGTGCAGCTCTTGCAAAAGCAGAGGCTTTGAGGAACAGTCTCCTTTCATTTTGCAGTTAATGCAAAACCTATTCTCTATCCAGAGCTGCCTGAATATGCAGTGTTAAAGCAAACAATACCTAAGCAATGTAATAGTAGTATTTAAAATAATCCCTTTCTCACACAACAGCATTTCAAAGCGTCTTTCCAACCTCATCTGCTCAGGGCTAACTGAAGCTGTGAAGAAAGCTTCCTGTGTCACCAATTTTGTCCTCTCCTTGGAAAAGGAGGAGACATGGCTTTGGACATGAGAATTGCTCATGGAAAATGTCCAGGTTTTAGTCCCTGTGCTCTGGTCTCCAGAGCCCGTGAGCTTGAGAGCTCAGCTGTGCGTCTCTAACCAATTATGGGCTGTGTTGACATTGCTGCTTGCTTTTCCAAAGGTAGGTTTCTCAATGGAAAATTGTGAGAAGTGTCAATAAATAATGACCTTTTTTGAGAGCTCTGGGCCAAGGTTTCTTCTTGCCCTTGGACATAGTTATATGATGGTTCTTCAACACCTGTGGCCTTTCTGACCCAAAAGTCAACTTGGAATATGCTGGTAATGATGGCAGTGGAAGGTAAATGCCTCTTATTTAGCGGTTGTAAACTATTGTTTACTCAGGAGTAAGATTTGCAATGGCATAAAACATGTTGAGCTGTATTTTAAAATGCCTTCTCCAGCCACTGCTGCTAAGACACTTTGACCAGCCAGCCTGCCCCTCCAATTTTTCAATAAAGTGATAAATGCCAACTCACCCTCATACATTTTCTGCATTTGCTTGTTTGTATTCGACAAGAGATGAAAATCCCTTTATTCTTTTCTCTACTCTTCCTCCATAGAGGTCAGGATTTATCCCTGAATGATTACATGATCTGTTTCATGCTAATTAAATAGAAAGCGAGTAAGAACTATCGTTTATGGAGTCCTCAAGCCCAGAGGTCTTATTTTACATTTCAGTACAAGACTGAAGGAAATTGAAAACATTATTCCTTAGAGAAATGAGATATAAAAACACTGGGAAATATTCATGTAAGCAGAGCACACAGAAATATCTTTCATTTATGTTCCCATTTGTTAAAACAAAACGGTACTTTTTTAAGCAAATGATGAAAATTGAATACTTTCCTCACAGTAGGAATATCACTGGTATCAGTCTTATAACCAGAATGACCATCTCCCCCCTGGCCCTGGAAAACATCCTTTACAATACTGTGGAGTCTGAAAGTAGGTGACTTGTCTTCTTAAAGCCATTGTAATTGCTCAGAGTTCTTCTTTAAAATAATAATTTGAAGTAGGGTTGGAAGAAAGAACTGTCATGCTTTGACTATCAATGTCTGATCCACTGTTTTGACTCTTGTAAGCGCATATCATTATGTCTTCCTCAAATACCATACACAGTGAACGAAATGCCTAACCAGTAGTTAAGAACGGCATATTTTAAAATAAATGCTGAACACTTAGTAGTTCAATGGAGTTCTGATCAAAAAAACCCTCAGCAGCTAGCAGCCCAGAACCTGCAGCTGCTTCTTTTGCTTCCTCAGTGATTTAGGATTCATTTTACAGGCTTTATTACGTTACGTGATCTCACCCTCTCCGTTCTCCAGGTGGATGAAAACGTGTTTGTTGAAATGATCTTCCCGTGAACTCAGTTTGCTGGAGGAAGAATGGAGTATAGGTGGTAAATGTTTCTAGAACTGCATCACCTAGCTCTTGATAGTACTGCTAAATTAAATTGCAGTTCCTATGAAACCTGCCCGGAGAGGACAATTTTAAAGCAAGGCTCATGGTAAGACAGGTAATCAGAGGAAGGAAACCTGGGGATCAACCTGAGTACTGCGGGAGAAAATGAATTATGGAGAGACTTTGTCTTTAATTGGCTTTGGATTCAGTTATAAGTAAAACTGCCCTTTTACTTAAGGTCTTAGTTGACATATCTGAACAAGTGATTCAGTGGAAGGTGTATGGGGAAAGCAGCAACAACCCATGAATGCTGCATGAAATAACCAAAGCCATTTATCTTAGCAACAGCCATTAAAGACAGACCAGAAATCTCCTTTCCCCAGCGGATGGTCTCAGTGAGCTTTGGGATACCAGTGCATTCACCCTTATCACTGCCACAGAGCAAACTGAGGGTGTTTTCAACAATAACACAGAGTTGAATGAAGCCATTACTGCAAAATTTTCCACAGAGTTTGGAAATCTAGACCCCGTGAATGTCCCTCCTCCAAATGTGGGAAAGACTAGCTCAGCCATACTATCCTCCATGGCACCTTCTTGGAGGATTGTGAATGTACCTATCAAAATCCCTCCGATTTCATGGTTTTTCACTGGCTACTGATACCAATGAAGTGCTTCAGGAATCCTTCCATGCCCAAAGCAGCTGTTTTGCACCTGGTTTTATGGGAAACTGTGAAATGAGATTTTCTCAAGATTTTTGGGGGGTTGAGGGTGGGATGAGACCTGATGAGTTTAAAACAACTATATAAAGCTTTATGACTCGAGGAAAAGAATACATTCTGAAAAAAATGTTACTATAAGTCTAATGAACTATGAGGACCTCGTATTTAATGTTTTGATCTTTTACTGTTTTCCAATAAATATTTTTAATCAGTAAGGCTGACTACAGTGTCTAATCTTGGAAAAATCTTTCATATCAAGAGTAAGCCACAAAAGATTTGCTTTTCTATACATAAATAACTCATAGAGAATAAACATAATACTAAAAATTGATTTTCAGTTATATAAAATCCTGCTGGTAATTTTTCCATTAGGATGGAAATTGGTTTGTTATTGAGCATTTTCATTAGTATTTGCTCTGGTTACATTTCCTTTTTTTGTTAGAAAACTGATATTTTTTGGCTGAAAGTTAATCCCTCCTTCAGTTCCCAGTACAAAAATGTCCAACCATTTTTCTACTAAACAGGTTTTTAACTTTCAGGTTTCCAAGAAACAAGGCAAATATATCCACCGTATCCCTTGTCTAAGCCACTCAATTTTACTACAGCACTGGGTAGCTTTAGAGCTCAGTAAAACAACAGTGTGCAATGGACGCCAGCAAATCACGTCTCTGCAGTGTGCAGAGAAGAAAGGGAGAGGAAGGAGGAAGAGGAAAGATGTGCATGAGCAGACCTTCAGTGATATTTTGTGAGCCCAATCCTTCTTTTCTGCATAAGAGCTCCAGTGAGACTACATGCCTTGGAGTGAAATTTGGAAGAGGTTGATATGGGTGAGGTAGGAGGGAAGAATAGTGGAAAAATAATGGTGGAAGGAAGAGAAGGAAATATGCAAAGGGGGAGAAAACTGATGAAGAGAGGGGAGAGATCAAAGAGGACATAAAAGCCCCCACAGGTGAGAAGAGCAATGGTGGGTGTTGGGGGACCTGAACAGATAGGAGGGAGCAAGATAGAGGGCACCCCAGAGTCAGTGTCTCTGCAAGCAAGGAGAGCGAAGCCTGGGGTTTCGAAGCTGAAGAGGTGGCAGTGGACTAGAGCCATGCTTCTCCCCATGACTGCTGCTTTTCTGTGTGGAGTCAGCCAGTTTGGTGTCCCAGCCAGGTTTTTCTGGTGGGGGAAGGTAGGAACTAGGAGGCTGTGATTTTTCACCCTCCCCATCCATAGCTGGGACAATGGTGTTGGTCCTGGGACTTTTGCAGATGAGTGAAGGGATGACTGAGGGCTCTCAGAGGGTTTCCAGTTGGGAGCAGAGTAGAAGGTATGGTGTGATTAAACTGGTAGCTGCAGATAAGATATTTACTGCAGTGGAAAAAGATACACAGATGCATTTCATTCTTCTACTATTAAATTGGTAACAGGCAGCAGGGCTGTGTGAGCCAGGCAATCCTATTACATTTCAAAAGGTAGCTCTAAGGATTCATCTTCCCTCAACTCCAAGCTACACTCCACGCTCCCATATGTTGTGTGAATGAGATGACTTTACTGGAGCTACTATCTTCTATTGGCAAGATGGGTATATTCTAGGAAAGCTATTAAGTGAAATGTCTAAGACTGATGATGATGGTATTTTTCCTCACCACCGTCCCTCAAAAGAAAACTTTAATTTCTTCTCTCTGGCTGTCTTCTGTATTAGCACACATGAACATTTTACTGATATGAATTATATAAATCCACTGGAGTGGCTGTTCTACAGTAGCACAGAATAGGGAAGCTCTATTGTAACACAAAACCACATCATAGATGAATGAATGTAACAGAACAACATAAAATCATTAACAGTTCACAGGCCAGCTAAGTGTGCCGACCATAATTTATTCATATTTGCTTAGGTTTCTCTTCTGATTCTGACTAGACATAAATTAGAAAACCTGTTCAGCCATATCATGGATTCCAGGGAGAAATGCACTTAAAAATTGATGACAGAATTGCCTTCTCTTCGGCAATTCCCAGTGGCTTCAGGAGGGTGACAGACATCTTTTGGTGAATCACATCCAAATGGTATAAGATGTTGCCACCTCTCTGGCATCAGAAGGTAGCACCATTGGTCAAGTAGTCCCCACACATTCAGTGGCCTCCTTCATCGCCTTGTTCATACTGATACTGCTCAGACATGGTGCAGCAGTGGAGTGAGGAGAAAAAGAGGGTGAGGGGAAGACCCTCACCTTGTAGATCTTGGGGTGCTTGAAGTCTGGAGCTCAGAGCCCAGATCTTCAGCATCCCCTGGAAGAGCACAGTCAGCCTTTCACAAGCAATGGTAGAGGACGCCCCACCCCAAGTGGGTGTTTGGGTAGTATGCCCTGGTGCTCCCTGCATACCCAGCCTGCAAAAGGAAGCAGAAATGCCAGGAATATTCTTCAGAGCAAAGATGAGCCAAGTAACAGGAACACCTGGTTTGAGGTAATCTCCCTGAAGAAGGTTATGGGGAAAGGAGCAGCCCTGGCTCTCCCCAGCACTCCCTGGTAAGTCATTGAGTTGCTCCCCAGCTGTCCCCAAGTCACGTTCACTCAAACATCACTTACACATACCATTAAGGTCTGCTCCTCAATAAACATTTCCCTCTTTGGGAGGAGACAAAGCCCACCCAAGTCTGGCCAGACAGTGAAAATTTGCTCTGTGCTTGGCCGTCTGAGTCAGATACAAGAAAAAAAAATCATTGTGTGCATGAAAGTCCTTTTTGTCTTGTGTGTGGGGGTGGAGGGCCCTGCTGGCATTTCGATGAGCTTTTCCGTGTTCTTGCTGAAGTTCTCATCCATGTGCCATGCTCTATTGATAAGATGAGGACACTTCTGAGAAGCCTCATATGGAGACAGTCCCATTTGTTTCCTGCAACATGGTCAGACACAAGTAAAGGGCTGCACCACCAGTCTTCCCAGAAGATCTCTTGCTTGCAAGAGATTTGGCATTTGGTTCCCAATCTGGCTAAAACAACGAACACTTTCCCCCAGAAGGAGAGATCACCGTAGATCAGGTGGCACTGGTTCACAGAGCTCCATAGGGGTAGGAGGTGTATTTCTTTCCCTGGTATAGGAGGACAGCTGTGACATCTGAGTGATAAATACACTATTAGTTCTGGGTAACGAAAATAAAAATGCAGATCTACTTTTTCTGGATGTAGAGTGCCTTCCCTGGGGCTTTTAATGTCCGCTGGGCACTAGTTATTTGTGTAGGGCCACTGAGGAGAACCTGGCTTATATTTTAGGTGAGCATGCCACAAAATCCTTTAAAGTTAACCAGCCTATGGCATGTTCAGCTTTCTAGCTGAACATCCTCCATACGTCTGTTGAAAGAAAGGGGAGCATATGTGAGGGAAGAACTGAAGTGAAATTTGAGCTCAGTTACCGAGTGGTTTCACAGTCATCTTCCCTACCGCTGAGGTGGTCAGAGAGGGATGTCAGTGTCAGTGACACTCCCCAGCTAAACCTCTGCTCCTTTCCCTGGGCCAAAGCCAAAGGCAGAAAGGGAAAACCAAGAAGCCATCAATGTGACAGCCCTGCCAATAGACACATGGCTGCGCACAGACAGGAGACCATGAAACACGATGGACAAAGAAGGATACATGTTGGCAACCAGCGCTCGATTCACGTTTTAAACAAAAGGCAGCAGGCAAGTTTCCCAATAAGTTCAACATTTGGTCAGGGAGTTCGAGTTCCTATAAACATATTTGTAGTTATGCTGGTAACTAAGTGAACCTCCTCCTCTATCAGCAAGCTAATAACGGCAGAGGAACGGCCAGTGTGAGCTGTGCTTGGAGACGCTGTCCCAAACGGTGCAGGTCAACAGCTACCTCTGCTGATGAGGGCAGGATGAGGCCAAGGCAAGGAAACAAGAGATGCCACTAAGATAAAACTTAGATGACTGGGTTGCTTTGGCAATAATTGGTGCATAGGGTCCTAATTGCTTTAAGTGACTGATGACATTATTTGGAGGGGCACAGGTAGTCAGCAGCCGGGTTCTCATGGACTTTGAAATCTGAGCCATGGCACAAAGAATTGGGCTGTTCTCAGCTGCTGATCATCTTTTCAGCAAGGCAGTCCTGATTTCCAGAACTCTTTGGAAAATAGGTCTTGAGATCATTAACATTTCCCAAGACATCTAAATAACTTAGAGGCCTATTTTCTAGTATTAACATTTTTCAGCAACAATAGTTGCAGCTTGGATGATAGATTATTGCTTTTGATTAAGAAATTACCTACATAAGTCCTCCAAAGAGCCGTGCAACTGTTGTTCCAAACTACTGCTGGATTTCCAAGGGATTCTACTACAGCATCCTCTACGCGAGATCTGTGGTCATCAGTCCCTAGGGAACAGGCGACCACCCTTCTTTTTGTGATGGCTACATGGATAAAGTCCCAGATTTTTCTCTCTAAAAGTATGGGGTCAAGGTGCAGAAGAGTCTGAGAACCACTGATTTATATTTATAATTTCCTATTTTGTGCAAACCCTGTTATCATTTTCCTAATATACAGCACTTTTATCTTCCCAAGGGTCTACTTCTTTTGAAATATTTTCTTGGTCTTTTTTTTTAATTCTTCGCATTTTTGCACTGACATAATCTGATTGATTATTTTATTTTGTTTTGTATAAAACTGGCATTTTTGAAGCAAGATATTGCTAAATTTCGTAGGACTGAATTGTATTTAGGTCTGATTATTCTGTATTTAAAATCCATGGCTAAGTTCCTGTTGACTCAATAAGAGCAAGTTCTATAAAGAATGGAAAGAGGTAATTAACCAATTGGATGACCTATTTATCTATCAGATACTGTGAACGTTTCAGTAAGTTTCCTTTATTCCTTTATAATTCCCTACTGAGCCAATAACATTTCCAAAAATACTTAGGCAAAGAGTGAATTCATTGGTGTCCTACTAAATGTTAGCTTGCCTATATTTTTTATGATCTAGTCACAGTAGGAAAGTTAGCATCATAAAAAAACAGAAAAGATACTGAAATTCTATGTAATTGTAGTTGTTCCTCTGCAATATCTAGGGCAGAAAGTGCAAATCACACCACACAGAAATCTCCTGGGAGTCAGGTGGAGAAGCAGCAACCAGCAGTGGTGCTGGTAATGACAATTGTTGTGAGGACCACTGACACCATCAGTCACTCCCAAAAATGCAGTTAATAAATGTCTATGATGAAATTATTGCTGAGTCACAGTATAAATATGTCCCCTTTGGCCTTGTCAGGGCAAATAGGAGCTGACCTCTGCTATGCAGGTTTTGGTCTAAATCAGTTCACCATTAAACAGGTTGCCATGAACAAATTAGCTGTGAAAAGTTGCTCAAAGATGAATTTTGGCTTCATTGACTGCATTAGACATTAACAGTGTGATTGTGGGTGCAGTCAGCTGGTTTGCTACCTAATAGCAAGAACACAATTAGAAGTAATTAAAAAAAAATACTTGGAAAATGCCTAGATGAGGAATAAGTATCAATTTTCCATTATAGAGGAATTAATTAGGAGACTATGATAAAACTCCACTCTTTCTTTTATTTGTCATTCTGGGACTTGTTCTTTGGGTGAAGAGTTGCCACTTCCAAGGCATTTCAATGGCACAGTGGGTCCCTGCCGTTGAGCCTGGTCACCATGTGCTGTCCTAACACGAGTGGTTCCCAATCTCAGCAGCGAGCAGCCTGAAATACAGCCCTTGCGTCAGAGCCTTGTGTTGCAAAGGGGATACCACGTTGCTCAATGTCCTTAGTGACTACAGACTTTTAGAAAGTTGTAGCAATAATCAGTATTTGGAGGTCTGGGCTGGCAGCTGGACCAAGTGCTGGTTTACCCTTCCCATGTGTGGGGATGGGTCTGCCTGTGTCTTTTGTTCTAAATTTCCAATTTTCTCCAGTAGCATCCGCCAGATTTGGATTACCAGAACACAGCATGACAGTGCAGCCCTAAGGACAGAGCTACTTCTGACCTAGGGCTGAGTATTTCTGTTTGTATTTTATTTTATTATCTGGGTGTGATGCTGTAGGAAGTCAGTCTTAAAACAAAGTCGTGTCACCACTTCATTGAATTCCCCAGTAAGTCCTTCAAGCAAGTTTATTTATTACTCATGAAGGTGTTCACACACGCAAAACCATTAAGTTTCAAGATGCCAACACTGACATGACCTTTCCAAAGCATCTGTGGCTAGGCAATACTTTTATTCTCCTCCCTTCTCCCACCCCTTGCCATTCCTTAAAGCTCCAGAGAAATGACACTGAAAGATAGCACGGAAAACCAGCAAGGAGCTGTAGAGATCACTTTCACCTGCTGTGAGGAGAGCAATAGCCAGAGCTTGAAAAGACCTTCTCGGTTCTTCTAGGAGGACAGTCCCATGTCAACTCACAAAATAGGACTGTAGCAAGCCATGAATTTCATCCCAGTCCCACTCTCTGCTGGAGAAGGAAAAATTTGATTATTATTAACATAAGAGGTGAGGTTAGTTCAGGTTGGTTATGCACCAGAAAAGGCTGAAATCCCTGCTGGAAGGATTTTGGAGAGCTGGAGGACCATGGTTACAGGATGGGGTAGGTGCCCAGTTCTGTTGTGTTTCAGCTGGGACTGCATGGCTGATCTGCCCTTGAAAACCCCAGCCTGTGATTCCTCCCTGCCGCAGTTACAACAGCACAAAGACAATGTGGTAATGTCTGCTGTGTTACAGAATCTCTTTATCTGGGGGAAAAAAAGTCCTGTCAGACTAATCAGGGAATTAGCAGTATTACAAAAGTGCTCCTCACAAATGCTAAAATGCAGACATGACTCAGATTAATTTTCAGATCAGGAAACTTATCTTTCTGGTGTGCTGCACTGGCCTGTAAGAGGAGTTGCCAGCTTTAATACGGATTTGTTTGGTGGCACTTGGCAGAGAAACAGAGGACTTTTTTTTAAAAAAATTATTATTATTTCAAAATCTACTGGAAAGGATTTAGCAGCCTTTTGGAAACATTACATTTTCTCTATTTTGAGGAGATTTTTTGCCTTTCTTAAAGACTTTAATTGTCCAGGATTGTCACATCTGATTTCTTTATATACTCATAAGAGGAAAAGCTCACAAAGCAAATGAAAGGTTAGTGAACTTTGCTTTATTTTGCTCACAATGCGAACTTTCAAGCAATTGGAAAATAATTTCCTTCTATTTTGAATGATAGAAGTTAAAGATAGGAATGACCTATTAGATCACTGTGAGCATTTCCTTGACAATGTGGTTCTGTTTCAGTAATTGGAAGAAGGGAACAGAAATTTCAGAGGCTGGGCAGTTGCAAGGGCCAATAGTGGTGTATAGAGACCCTCATCGTGAGGAAGACCTGAGCCAACTCAGCAGGGACCGGATGCCTTCACCTCCTGGCTTCTGTTTGGTGGCCTTATGAAATGAATGAGTTGCGTCTGTCCGATGTTGAGTGACTGGGGATGAATAGCACAAATAGCACGACTATGACTGCTCCATTTATTGGCCTTTTTGGCAGCATGGCTGAATAGCAAATGGATATGGAAACTGCTCAGAAGCTCCCAAACAGGGACCTAGCTATGCGGAGGAACCTGCACTTCCTTCACCCTTTGACATTTTATTATTAACTACTAATTTTGAAATACATAGTCCATTTGATGAGCACAAAGAGAGCTAGCTTAGCACAGCAATCATCTTGTTGGTTAAAACACCCGTCTTACATGACAAAATTTGTTTTCCATAATGTTTCCTGGGCATGGCTTAACTGGAAGATAATATTTTCAATAGTTTTTTTCTTCTCCCTAAACCAGTATTACACTATTAGAATGTATTTCAAATGGCAGGAAAAGACTTGTTCTTGTCTGGGTTTAAAGTAATCATGGAAAAGCCTCTTAGCATATCACAAAATGGGAACCCATTGTTGCTCCACAGTGTGCAACTGAGCTGTGAGCCCTGCCCACGGGCTCTCCAGCAGCTCCTAGGGACAATCTCATGCGGTTTGAGGATTTTCCATGGCCCATCTGCCCTGCAGTTTAAAGGTTTAAACAGTATTGGAGAGTTCTGCTCTCTTTACATCTCCAGAGGGTGACAGACACAATTACTGCTATTGCAATTAAAATTTATCCTGACCCTTCATGGCACTTTATTGGCTTTGGCTGAGGCTGGCTCGGTGCTACAGTGCAGCAAGGGTGATGTATAAGGCGTGTATTGCAGGTTGTAAGTCCAGAAGCTGTGATGGTACCTTCTCAGTGGGCTGACTGAGCATTGGGTATTCAAACACTATTAATGATAATCTTTATAAAGCTGACCTGTATCCCATAAACATCAACAGAGACCTACCTCTTCTTCTCATGGATCCAGAATAAAATCCTCTTTCTTTTGGGAGACGGGAGGGGAGTTGAATACTGTCCCAAGCATGCCAAGGGTAGGGAGAATTTAGTGGGAGCCAAACTGTCATAATGTACTGGTTATAGCCAAATGTCAGTCGCAGAAGCAGCTGTTTCCTTATCAGAGACTTGAGTGTGATGTGCAGCATCTGGATATGTGATACAGCTGTAGAGGATCACATCTGAAACGTAACAAGATCTAAAGAGACTGAGGTTGTTCAGGCATTGCTGTGTCCCTGAGAATGTCCTGTTGGGTTAATCCAGATCTGTGGGCCACGTGGCATCTGCAAACACTGAGGAGTGAAATGGGTAGAAGGAAGAAGTCTGCCGAGGGTAGGGCAAGGAGGAGGGTGGTGTTCAGTGCTGTGTCCTTGCTCAAGTGTCCCACAGGTTGGGACACAGGCATGCTATCACCACATCTTCCTCACACAGCCTCCACCATGAGGCTTTCTGTTCTTTAAAAGCAGTCTTTCCTTGGTGGCTGTCGCTTCGATATCAGTGCTTGCTGTAAGTGAGGCAGTTCCCCATGCCATAGAAGGCACAGCTGACGTAGAGCTTTTGCCAGCAGCTTGAAAAGCAAACCGATCTCAATACATGTCCTGGGTTCTCCTCCTTGGTGGCCACATCCAGGTCATGGCTGAAAGAAGAAACAGATCCACATGTTCTGAATGCTGTGAGAACTGCAAGGCTATGGAAATTGAGAAAGACAAGGCTGGGAAGTCCAGCCTCCTGTTGTCTCAGGTATCATGTCAGGAGTCCCCACTGACTTTAGAAATTACTTTCTCTCTGTCCCTCTTGTGGGGTGTCAGTCCAGATTTATTCTGAGGCTGGGGTGACATCTTCACATGTTATTTGCATCTGACAGTCTTTGGTGTTAGTAGCCTCTCCCCGACATGTTGCGGTAAATACCACAGAGATTAAGATTTATTTATGTCTGTATAATGCCTCCTTAAAGGACTCCAATGAAAGAAACAAACATAATGACAGAAAAAACACTTTTAGCCTGTGCATGCCCATTTATATGCCTGAACAGAAGTGCCCAGTAACTTCTGAGATGCCTTTGGAAACTTCAGCCAAACCATTTCTTAAAAGGCCTTTAAAGAATCACGTTTGACTTGGAGTTTTCCCAGCATGGTCTTAGCTGTAGAGGATTTAATTCCTTTGATTTAAGAAGAGTTCATTTAGTCCTCTTGTATTTGGAATTTTGCATGTCCTGGAGAGACCCCTCTATTTCTTACATTTCGAGAATGCTGTTCTCTAATAAATTTCTGCTATATTTGTCTCATTATTTGTATTTTGTCCTTGTTATTCTTTGCCCTGACAGAAGTTGCTTTTGGGTGCCTCGGGCCTTTGAGCTTTCCTGCTTTCCCACTATTTCTTTCAAAATTATACACAAGAGTGCACATTTCACCTTGGCATCTGGCAGCCCCCTCCCCTCTTATCTTGTATTCATGAACTTTTAGAAATGTCCTGCAGTAGCCTTGCCTGACTGCTGGGTGTCTGAGTCTTTTAATAGTTCTGCTAAGTTTAATTTTACTTGATTTTGCTGCTTTGTTTTTATACGCATGCCAGACAGCTCATCCCCTCAAGAATGTCCTGCAGGCATCCTCTGCCATAATAAATAACAGAAGTGATAGTTAAAGTATACATATATAAATAATGTTTGCTCTAGTGTGTGAGTTTGCCTGGCAAATATGAAAATGTGACCGAAGGCCTGCACCTCTGCATTCAAATCCTTGCTGTACAGTGAAATGAACTGGAATGTGCTACAACGATTTTGTTTGATAATGTCTGGCTTATAATTTACTTCTGGCTGAAGCAATCGGTGAGGGAAATCCATTTGAATAGCTTTGTAAGAATGCTTTATTTTTCTGGTGCTGCAGGCTGCAAGTTTCACACACTGAGACCAAATCCCTTTCGTATCATCCAGGTCCTGGGGAGAGACATTTATTTAAAAGTAGCTGAAATGAAGCACAGAAACAAACTGTAAGTGATTTTTGGCATTAGAAGTGCAGCGACTGTAAAGCAGTGGCTCAGCTCCATATTTTAATAGGCTTTAATGTATCAATTATAGTGCTGAGTAGTAATTAGGGCTATACAGCAAAATGCAGAGTGACCTCTAAACCGTTCCAAAGCTGTGGGAGCTGGTGGGAAGGGGGATTTGGGAGCAGACTGAATTCTGGCAATCATACCACAGGGTACAAAAGAGAAAATGTGACCATTACAAGTTGAACTTTGTTTCAGCAACGCAGGCAAGCTTTGTCTACCCTCTAAAGGTGAATCCTCCTTGCAATATGATGCGAAGAAAATGGGCTGAGCAGTGGGCAGCTCTTCTGGGACCACAAGCAACAGTGTGCTCATCCCACCAGCCTGCACAGCCTCCGCCTGCTCCATTAAGTGAAATGCATCTGAGAGCCCTGCACCGCTCAACCGTGCTCAGCTGCTGGGAAGCCTCCAGGGAGGGAGGGAGAGTGAAAGCTGAGAACTGGGGAATTCTGCTTCTCGTTTCAGTGTGGCCTAAAGACACCCCTAAAATGCCATGGTACAAAGGGATGCTCGGCCTCCAGATATGCTCCTTCCACCCTGTGCTCAGCTGGTGAAACTGCGCTGGTTCTGGCTCAGAAAGGGCATTCTAAAATTTCAGAGGACAGGAGCACTGCAGCCTCCTAATAATAATTATGTTAAGAGCAATGTAAACCACAAAACTACAAGTTTTCTTCCCTTGCTGGTTGTTTTCTCCTCAAATGTCCAGCGGTACAGCAGATGTTTTGTCATAGGGATGGCAAAATATACCCAAGTGAGTCTGTCTGGTCAGTCCCTTAATCCTGAATGAGCCAGGCCCCAAATCTTCTCTTGTTTTCAGTGGAGTCAAAATCATGAAACACTTCTCCAACATTTGTAGCCAGTGATCAATTGTAAGATAAAGAAATATTTATTTTAAAGCGTAAACTGAGCAGTGTGAAATTTTTGCCCAGGATATTCCTCTTGATGTTACTATTTTGATATGCCTAAGTTCATTGGTATAAATAGGGTGCAGTTGTCATCACATTTAACTAAAAAAAGCCCTCCTCAGTTGACAGCATAGGTATCATAAAGTCACGTCACCCCCTACTAAATAATTTTCACTGGAGCTGTATGCAAGCCTCTGATTGACAATTTTGCTTTTCTGGCCTTGGCTGGCATATAATTTAGGAGCAAGGAAAGGCTTTCAGAAGTGAAGATTTGTAGACTTGACATAAAGCACCAATGAATCATATACTTGAAAACTTCATCCACCATAGTTGAAAACAAAAATCACATGCAAGCCAAAAATGCAAAGTGGGCCCCCTGGATGTGACATGGCTTGGCTCACCTCCAGGAGGCTTCAGCGATCTTCTAGCATGGCTGGAAACGTGCCAGCAAGTGTCCTTCACGAGGGTGGATGGAATGAGGCGTTCACAAACACTAATTTCTTCGCATAAGATCCCACAGACAGAAATGGCTGTACTGTCCTCATGAAGAGCGAGATGAAAGTTTATCCTATTTTAGCACTTGGCCTTGTCTATCCAGCACAGTGCTTATACGGGCTCTGTTGCTGCCCTGCCTAAGCATGTTGTAGTCTTTAATGAATTTATTTTTGTGGGTAGGAAGGGCTGATATTTGTGCTTCAGATGGTGAAGGCATGAATGGGAATGCAGTATTACACCCCACACTGAGAGCATGGATATTAGCATTGCTGGTCTCAGCAGCAGAGTAAGTCAGGAGAAGTTTTACTTGAGTGTATCTGAGCATAAGAAAACTAAAGGAGAGGAGAGCCAGTTTGTATGAGGGTAGGGAGAACTGCCAAGACTCAACTGGATAAGTAACAAGTAGTAAATGCTTAGAGTCACCTTGCCAGACAAATATTTGCCTTTCACTTTGAATGAAGACCAAATCATGTTCCAACTAGTAGGACCAAGAAATTCCACACATTTTAGTAAGTTGAGTGTCCTACAGAAACTCCCATGGTAAGTGTATGAGGGCAGACTTTGGGGACTTGCTGGACAGACAGAAGAAAAAAAAAGAACTCAGAAAGATTTTTCAGTGTAGGAAAAAATCAGAGGGAATACAGGAAGCTGGGAACAGGGTGGAAAAAAGCTTTGTAAATGAGTGTGGTTAAATACACCCCTATACTTGGTGGATAGTCTTCATATTTTGTGATGGTCAGAGTGGTGGAATCCAGGAGCTGAAGAGGTCAATGTCACTGGGGAAGCATAGGAGACAAACTACGTCTCATCCCTAAATCAGATTAACTCTGAAAAATATGTTATTGGAAGAATTAAAATCTAGAGTCAAGACCACAGTCCCTGGACATTTCCAGTCATTTCTAACAACCTTGTAAACTTCTTTGTCCTGTTCAGTGAACCACATTCAGAAGACCCTGGTAAACAAAGGACAGCAGTAGAATTAGTCCTTTTGAGACAGATGTGACCTTGATGTCATTATTTAAGGACTACACTTAAGGGCAATACTCATTGTTCTTGAATCATTTGCTCCTCCATCTGCTGTAGTAGCCTTTTATCACCAATTTTGGGAAATAACTGATTTTATCAGTTGTTACTAGGTTGTTACTAGGAGAGTAGCTCTGGTTGGACTTCAATAGAACAAACTCAGTTTTAATAAAAATACAAAAAAATAGAGGAGGAAGGCTGAGACGAGCCAGCTACTTAATCACTGGGCTAAGCAAGAGCAGAATTTAGACACTGGTTGTGACCCCAGCTCAGAGCAGACTTCTCTTCCACAGTTTTTTTTTTGTTTCTTTAAAATGAGCCAGAAATGTCACCTTCACAATTTCCCTTGGGAAACCTGGGATCCAGAGCTCTCTGCATTCGGCAGGAATCTTTCCACTGACTTTGATGGCCTTTGGACAAGACCCTATATTTCCATGGCATTTCTGGGACGTGTGTCTGAAATTCACTTGCTTTCCTTGAGCTTTCTCATGCACCATTCTGGCTAATACCTTTACTGCCATAAATACAGCATGGTGCACTGTTAAGAAGTTCTGCAGTTTTTAATCAGTAGGAAACCCTGTCTGATAATCTGCCTAATTTGCCTTTCCAGTTTCATCCTGTTACACCTCTCTATATCCCCTTGGGCCCCTGTGATTCCTTTCTTTTCTAGCACCTGTACAATCATGTTTTGTTACCTTGTATCGTATATGTAAACACGGGGAAACTTAATTAAAATGAACAAATATATAAAATTGTTTCACAATATACAATCTAAGTACTTATGTACCCTTCAAAGGCACATCTGAACTACCTGAATAAAGCACTGTTTAGCAGCTATTAATTAAGGGATGTTTATACAATGCTTTGAACATGTAAAGTGGTGAGAGTTTCCAAGCTCATCATGAACATTGTTATCACTGCTATACAAAAATCAGGAATGCACTGAACTTCTGTGAATCCCTCCCAATTACCAAGGACTTTGTGAGTTGAAGAGGATCAGCCACGACGAACTAACAGATAGTCTTTCTTCCAACCGGGTTGTCCTTTTGTCTCCAGAAAATGGTGTAAAGTGTAATTTTTTTGGGCCGTCTTGTTTATTTAAGCACATTTGTCAAAGCCTACCGCAGAATGGTTATTCTAGCTTGAAGAAATCCTTCCAGGTCAGGAAGTCCTTTGGATGGCTCAGATCCAACTGCTCTCCCTTCCCATTCCTCCCTTTTAAGTCGTCAAATCTGTCAAAGTCTGGGCTGAATTCCTGAAACCAGTTGGAGTGTAGCTCTTCTTTTGTTCCCTGCTGCCAACTGCAGAAAGCTACGTTCACCGGTTTTTGTAGTCACCAGATTTAAAATCCCTAAGTCCCACTGCTTCCTTTGAATGGCCAGATGCAAAGCAAAGCTTTAAACCTTGGAATGACTTTACAGAGCTTTTCACTTGTGGTGTTGGATGGACTGCTGTGCTGTCTCTCATTTCAAGGAAGAATGCCTTAAGCAGCCTGTCTGTTTCTTAAGACTATCAGAGGTAAGGCTAAAACTTCCAAAATAACATCTGGAAAGCCCAGATCACTCTCTAATATAAAACTACTATTCTCATCCTTGCAGTTTGAAGGCTATAAATATAGTTCTATCAGTGTAATTAATTCACCTTAAAGGGATGTCTTCTGTTTTTAAGGTATGTACATTTCTTATAGAACATGGTTTAAATGGAGAACTCCTTCAAGTGCTGTAGGGTTACTAAGTTTTTTTTGCATTTGAAGGAACTAGATGTTTGGTTAATTTTTGTCCTCTTACTATTCATCAGTGAATTAAATTACTGTTCTGCTTACAGATAGAAGTACAATCCAATTCATTAATCATATTGAGATTTTTAAAACCTGCACTAGTCTGTTGCGACTTGTACTTCGTAACGCTAGAAAATATTTCTTTCATCAAAATGGCTTAATGCCTATAAACATGTTCTAATTATATTTTCTTGGAATTAATCAAATTCATTATGTTAAGTTTGGGATCTACATCTGAAGTGAATCTGAATTGTGAGTGTCTGCCACATTCACTTCAGATATTACTGATAAAAATAATGGTATGGGATTTTCAGGAGTACTCATTTTTGGCCTAATCCTGTTCCTCTTGAAGTCAATTGGAGTTTTACCTTTCATTCAGTGGTGTAGACTTCAGCCAGATCTGAGGACTTCTCAAAAGCTTATAGACTTGGCAATTTTTTCAAACAGCCTAAAAGGAAAGGTCTAAACAAGGTGTCATTTGATTTAGTACAAGCAGAAGCTATTCCTGTCTTTTTTTTTAATTTGGTTTTGTTTTTATTTTTCTCTAAAATAGAGGCTTAGTGAGCATTTGGGGTGAAAGGTGATTAAACTTCAATGTAGTCTGCTATTGGAGGTTTGGGGTTTTTTTTGCATGAGAAAATCCTTCAGACAGCCACAAAATCCCTTCCAGACTCAAAAAGACAATGACCTTATATAAAGACTCTCCCCTTGTACAGAAACTAAGACAATCTTTTTGATTAAAAACCCTCCGAGAGGGGGATCTTTGCCTCATTAGTTCAACCACAGTTGTCTCCATTTCAGTTTTATTCACAAAGATCAAATCTTGAGGTACTTAACTCAGCATTTGCTCAGGTGAATGAAAGCTTTTTCCTGAGTAGTGGCCCAGGATGGGGCCTATGACCGATTCCTGATCTTCCTCTTGAAGACAAATGAAATCATACATTTAGCACTGTTTAACGTTAAGGATAGTCTAAAATGAAGTGGCTGAAAATGAAGAAACTCTTTACTGACCAACCCATCATCAATGTTATAAAATTCCATATTTTAGCAAGCCTAGCCTTATGATATGACCAGGCAACATCCAGAAACTTGCCATCTACCAATTTAAATGTTTCTTGCGCTTGGTTTTATTTGGTTTAAATGCTATGGAGTCAGAAGTGGAAGTGATGCAAGGGGGTGCAATTCTGGGAAGTCAGGGAGCCAAAAAAAAAAATAATTCATTTCCCACAGACAATTAGGCCTGCCAATTTATGAATCTCACTAATTGCATTCCAGTAACACTGAAGGCCCCTAGCTGAGATAGTGCCTGCCACTGCAGACAGGTACATGAGGTGGGTGTCTTCTCACGTCACTGTCTCAGAATTGGCTGTCTGGCAGCAGGTAGGTGTCTAGACTCCCGTTATAACCTGTGGAGAGAAATCCCTGCCTCCAGAAGCCAACTCCCCACGTCCAACCCATAACTGAGGTGTGATGAATCACCCTCCGGCAGATCTTACCTCTCTCCATTGATGACAGGGGAAGCCCAGATGTGTAGAGACCTCAGTGTCAGGCAGCTGAAGTTGGATGAGGTGGATCCCACCCAGGCTGCTCGCACACTGCTAATTGCAGTGACAGAAGGTGCATATATATATATGTATATATATTTAAAATAACAGGGTGAGTTACATGATGTGGGGTGTAAGTTTGGGAAGCTGCCCTGACTGAGCTCTTGTTGTTGTTGTAGATCACTCTGGGAATGTTCAACTAACCTTGTTCAAAGTCAACGTGGCCATGTCACTGTGCACTATGTTAGTCTAGCTGCTGGGGCTGGTCTTCAGAGACCATTCCTCACATTCAGAGTGGAGGGGGACAGCAAGGGGTGAGGGAAGGAACAAAAAACCCATGCATGTGGAGATGACAGTGACAGGAGCTTCCAGATCCCTCAACTGTAACCATCAGAAAAGGCTTTGGCTTTGGCTTTGCCTAAGTGCGAGACAAAAGTGCTGCTGCAGTGGTGAAGCATGTCTGTGACCAAACTGAAGGGCTCCCAGTGTGACAACTCTTGTCTTGGTCTTTCCATCACAGAGCTTCTAAGTGGCTTGGCTTCAAATAACTTATACAGCTGACGTATAATTAAAAAGCCATTTTCATTCATTTCACAGGCAGCATACAGGTTTCTGAAATGTCCATTAGTTACAGACTATCACTGATAGACCATTATACTTGGCCCTGGGCTTTATTTTTGTGCCTGCCTTTTTGTTAAGCACATGCATTTTGAGAATTGTCTGTCAATAATTACAAGGAATTAGGACTTGGCTCTTTTATTCTGGGTCCTGCCCTGCTGCTGGAAAAAATCTAACAGAAATATACTACTGCAGAGTGTTCAACATTGTGACACTGCTTGGCACTAGAGACAGCTCTTTCTGACAAGTTAAATGCTAATTTTTATTGGAGGTAGCAGTAAAATGTGAAATTGGTCTCTGCACTTCAATTATGGAAGAAATTAGGAAGAAAGCCACCAGCAGTTGCTGTTTCAACATTATAAACTTTACTTTACAACATGCTGCTGATTGAACCAGAGGAAACCCTTTGATTATTGGAAATCCACATGGATTGCTGATCACTGGGGAAAATGCATTAGTTTTTCTTCCTCAAAGAGACAAATATGCATTTCGTTGTGGGGAACTGAAGCAGGAATTATCGTAGTTATTGCAATGTGAGAGTGGAGTAAGCCTGGACCAGTGATCCAAGATTTTAATAAATCAGTGGCAATACCTCATGCAGAAGGAATAATTGTTAAAGGAACCATCCAAACCCAGGAGTTTGCTAGCTGAACCTGCCTCAAAGTCCTTTAAAATCAGTGACCGTGGGTTGACCTGTGTGCTGGTGGGTGCATTGGCTCAGTGCAGCTCCAGCACCCAGGTTTCTGCTTGGGTGCTCAGCAAACCCCAGGAATACTTATTTGAAGTGTGCCATTCTAATGCCTAAGTTGTTCATTCTCCCCACTTATTTTACTTTGTATTTTGATAATTTACAATTAATATTAATATCTCATTGGGCAGGTCTCCAAATATAATGAGATGAGCCTAGAAAATGGAGACAACAGATACAGAGTGAGAAATATAGGACTCTTTTTATTCAGCTTCTGGGTTGTCAGGAACTTTGGTCAGGTTTTTCTTCATAGACATCAGGAGTTAAAAACTTACAGTTTCTTCTATTTTAAGGAAAAATACTGATCCTCATGCAGTCTCTTGTCTCCAGGGAGACCATTTGAGAGAAACAAAATACCAAGAAATGAGGGACAATTTGAAAGAATTAGAAGCAATTTATTTTTGTTAGAAGTATTGATTGGTGGTTTTGGAATTTAATTTTCCTCTCAGCACTCCAAAGGCCTCAGGTGGAGAAAGGTGCTCTATTACTCATTTTATCTATGCAGCTCTCCCCCTCACCACATCCTCTAAAGCACTCAGGGTGTTGTATGGTAATTAAAAGGTGACATTAATATTTCCTGACATGCGCTATAAAACATCTCCAATCAATTTCATGTAACTATCACAGATACAAAAAAAAGACGCAAAGGAATATAGTATAAACAGAGAAAGAAAATGATTGTGAAGGTGATTCGGTGTCAGACTCTGCAAAGATTCCTCTGACTTTCTGCTTGAGTGTCCTTTTATTTCCACAAACAGTAAATCATCTTGGTTTCCCTGTCTGCTCTGTCTCTTAGACCAAGACAGCTAAAATCTCCAGATGCTGATGTTTTTCAGGCTTACTTCCCATTTGGAGCCTCATGGGCAAATTACCCTGTCATTCAAAGATTTTCTGTAAGAAAATAGGGGAATTTATTCCTCAGAGTTCAGATTTCTCCAGCCTTTGTGCTGTCCTGACCACCAGCATCTGAGGTGCCTGATTTAAAGTACACCAGCAATTTTTTGTGCTTCTGTGGTGACTTTCTGTCATGTGGGCTGTAGGCATGGTGATCTGCCAGATGTCTGCATCACTTGGCCTGCCTCAAAGGGAGAGATCTTGAAAGGTCTTGCTTTCATCAGCATGAAAAGACTTTGAAGGAACAGGATATTTAGAAAGATGGGTATGTAATTCAGGGTATTTTATAGACTTGAAAGTTGTCTCACTGGAACTACTTTACAATATCAAGCCACCCTTTTCTAATGCAGTTGTGCTCCAACCAACACCCATTAATTGCAAGAGAAGCTTGAGTTTTAAATTTAAATTCAGGGGGTTTATTTAAGTGCTGAAATTGTTATAGGATTTTTTAGATATAGAGGTTCAAAAGAACAGCCACAGGGATGTATCCACACCCCAGTTCAGGGTCCTGAGCCTGACTGTGGATGGTACCAAAGTTTCAGAGCTATGGGAGGGATCTGAGCAGTGACGTTACCTGCCCTCCCCTGCCATTTCCTTGTGGGTTGCATCTTGATTTCTAGTCATTAGAAATTGGCTCAGGCCCTAAAGAAGGTTGCTGAGTCATCACACCATAATTTCCCCTCTTGGAATTATTTTTTATGGTGTCTGGATATCCTCAGAAATAGTCAGCCTCATTTTTGATACTGTTAAGCACTCTGTGGCTTCCTCGAGTGGTGATGTCCATAAATAATAATAATTGCACCTGGATTTACGGTATATTCCCTTTTACTAGTTTTGGATTTGTCACTTTTCCATTGTGTTGAATGTCACTTTGTTCTTCTACGGCAGCAACACGGAGGGCAGAGCACCTACTCTTGACCACTTTTACAGATACCAGAGATATCCGTGCTGGGTTGTTCCTAATCCTTCCAGTCTCTTTTATTCACCTGGGAGTTTCAGCCATCCCTTGGACATTGTCTTCTCTCCCTTCAACCTTCCTTGAATCTCTCTTTCTTCTAGGCTTAATGCTGTGTATTTGGTTTCTGCTCTGCCGTGCTTCATCATGTCAAGCCCAACTCCACACTCAGCGATTCAGCAAGCCACTTAGGCCCATGGTGAACTTTAAACTCAGAACATGCAGAAGTGCTCCACTTAACAGAGATCAGATTATTCATGTGCTTAAAGACAAGCATTTGCTTAAGTACTTTGCTGAATTCAGGCCTAAATACACACATTAAATTCATCAGCTAGGACCTTTGGCAAATTTTAACACAAAGTTGCCTATCTCTCTCCATTGACTATAAAGGGAGTCTAGGTGACTAGTTTAAACTAGATAGCTAATCTTTAGGCAGCTGAAATTAGGTTAGAGGAATCTCACCCTCTGTATCTACAGTGTCAGGCACTGATCTCTGTTGGGGGTCCTCCGTGTTACTGTGAAATAATTAATGAGCATCAAAAAATGGTGATGAGCCCAGAAGGTTGTGAGGAGTGAATTTCTGTCTCCCTCCCTTCAACAGAATGGAGCCCAATTGCAGCAGTTCTGAAAGTTATGGTTTATTCAATTCTAGGACCTGAATTCTGCTTTGCAACAACACTGGGCACTTTTTAAATGAACCCCTGGAAAAGATGAGATTTTGAAGCCTATGTGCTTTGAAGTGAGCTACACGGCTGCCCTTCTGAAAACTTCCCTAGAAAACCCTCAGCCTTGACGTAGTGGTTCAAAGTTACAGAGTTTGAGCTGAAACGTGACTTTAATGTTATCTAGGCTTTTTGTTTCAGTTTTGATCATTAAACCTAGGGTTGCCACACAGTCAGGAGTGATATTGGGTTTCTGCCAGACCTGCCAGTGGCATAAACATATGAGCCATTACATACACAGTAACTCAAGAGTATTTTAAATGCTGATGTGCCTGCAGAGTTGCCATCTCTATAATGTAAAACGCAAGTAAGAGCTGTCAGCTGCATGCTTACAGACCAAGGTTTCATGAAACGTCCCTGTTTGAAAGAGCATGGTTTTGTGCTGACCAAGATTTGCGCCTTGAAGCCCAGGCTGTGTGTCCAGAGCAGCTGATGGAAGGGATATGGCCAAATTTGCTTGCTTTGGCTATAGGCTGATGTGCTGTGCTCATGAAGCTGCTGAATTGTTGCGTGCTGATTTTTTTCCTCAAGTGTGATCAAGGGAAAGAAAAAAAATAAAATATCCCAAACCAAGACATGATGAAAGACTCCCTACCTATAATTTTGGCTGATACCAATGGACTTGAGAGATTTGTTGTAGCCCAAGTCCTGATTACCCGATGACTTTGCCTAGCACAGTCTGCTTTACCATGAGCAGAAGGTAATTCTGCTCTAAAGAAAAGGAAATTTCCAAAGACATTCCCAATCTTCTGCTGAGATAATAGCTTTAAGAGTGACTTATCTCATTCAGCTTCCAAAGCTATGCCACAGCGTCAGGTTGGTTCTTTCATCTAGTGCAGCTCACCAGCTCACTTTTGGGTAGGACTATTAATCTGTTATCTACAGCCAGGCTTTGTAGCCATGCTGCAAAGGGCCAACATCAAACACAAAGCTGTCCAATGTGGGGACATGCCTGCATGGCGCAGAGGAGCCAGTCCTTGCTGCATGGCTCTTTCTATCCTAGGCATGCCCTGCTTGCAAAGGCCCAGTCTGCAATTTCTCCATGGAAATAGGAGTCTGAGTTTTTCTTCCCCTTGCAGCATCTAGTCTTGCTGTGTATACAAGGGAATACAGTTCACCTTGCTCATCCTGGACAGGAGGACCTCCCTACATCTTCAACTTGTTACCCACAAAAAGCAGTGCTATAAACTTGGATCTGAGAGAGTTTGACTTCCAATAAAGGCTGCCTTTACTACTCCCTTACTACTCATCACTAATAATAATGACAATCCTCAGAGTGGAAAGTCTTGGGGTTTCCACCATGCAATGGTTCATTTAAAAATAAAAACAGATCAGAAAATCACACTTCTTGAAGCTAAAGACGTGATGTTGGCACTGGCGCCTAAGAAGGGAGTTAGAGAAGTCCCTCCTGGGCTGGAGTGCGTCCTGGCTGATCTGCAGGATTCCTGCGTATTCCCCACTGGGTCCTGCTCCAGACACAAATGGGATAATTTGACAGTGGAGTATCAGATCACTTGGTCTGTGCTCTAGGAAAAAGAAAAAAGTAAATAAAATTGTGTCCTGACCATGTATTTGAGCAGAACAGACTGGATAATACATGGAGGTTTTAAGCTGTGCAAGAAACGGAATGTCATAATTACTCAGATTTGGAAAAGAAAAAAAAATTGCAAGGGAAAAATTAAACCCCCTCCTCCCCCACCAAAAAGCATGTCATTTTTTAACTGTGCCTCTGAAGTGCTAGTTTGCTTTTGGCATTTTTCTCCTTTATCTAAACCTCCCAAATAAGTCATAATGACAGCATAAGTTGCATGTTACTTCATGTACTGCCTTGCAAAGCACTGGAATTCCTTAGGTGTCTTAAATTATGGGCTCCTTTAGGACAAATGGCTTATATTCTGCCTGATATTTACTAATACACTGTGAACAGCACATATATTGGATAGAGTTCATATCATTATTGCATAGACATTCATTAGCCTATGCATGGTTAAAGCCTCACATGTTTTATTGAAAACGGATTTAACAGTCTAATGAACTCTCACATGGGACAAATGCAGTGAAAATTCTTGCAGATGTGTAAGTCAGAATAATCAAAACTAACTATATAAAGTAAGGGGGAATCTCTACCAAAACTTTACCCCTAATTTAAACTCAAACCTGAATGAAAGAATTTTTGATGTTAAGGTTCTTAAAATTTCCTTTAATTATTCTACTTGGATCCTTTTAATTAAATGGAAAAGTCTGACAAAAGCTTTTTTCAACATATTTTCATTGGGTTGGGACCAGAATTTATTAGAAATAATACAAGAAAAAGCTAATCTCAGGGAATTTTTCTTTCTGAAAAGAAAAAAGAATCTGTGGAGTTTCATTTAAACAACTGCTATTATGGGGCCGATTCTCCCATGACCTATAATATGTTTTGTCATTTACACTTCTGGAAACTGGGAAAGCAGGAATATTTCTCTGATGCAGTAGAGGTTTATACTTACTTTGCACGTGTCTAAATGAGCACAGGAGGGACAAAGTGGTGGGAGTCTGGACTGGGGCTCTTGCACAGTCTGGACCACTAAGCTTTTTCACTCATTCCCACAGTGAGGAATGATTGCTCTGACATTTTTTTCCCTCCTTTCCGTACTGAAATTCTTACAAGAAATCCAAAGCTGCTATTTTTGGCAGTCATGAATAGTATGATTTTTGGTACCTTTCTTATGAATGTAATCAATTTTTTTTTCTTTAATTGCCACAACAGCTTTATAGACCTTGGCACTATTAAAATGTTTCAAGCATTGAAAAAGAAGTCTGTAAACTAATGAGGAGGGCCCTTAGCGTAACGTTCTGCTTTCCACAAAAGCATATTCACACACAATATGAAGCCCTAAGAGATCATACACTTAACACTTTCACTGATACGAAGCCAAATTCTGCTCTCATCTGAAATTCATCGATTTTAGACCGGTGTACATGAAAAATACCCCAAACCTGTAGTTTTCATGCAAATGCAGATAACCCATAATACATGAGCGATCTTTGCGAGTGTGAGCCTTGGGCACTACTTCTAGACCACTTCTTTTTGAGTTCAATCCTGATTCAATAACATTGAATGTGATTTTAACTGTATGGAGTTGCCAGCTGTGCCTCTATGAACATAGGTCATGAAAAGTGCTGTGGTTTTTTCTGTGTCTGCATATTTATTTCAGATAAAAGAAACCAATGGGACTTAAGCACATTTTTTGAATCGAAACAATCGCATATGCACTGCGCTGTGCCAATCTGGGGCTAAATGGGAATCTCAGGAGCTTGTCATTAGTGGTTATTGACATTTTTGAGGTATTTGTAGGTGAGCTTTTATTAACAGCTCTGTCCTTCAATAGTGGTTAATAAATCACCACTGAATTTGCAGGCACCCTCAGAATAGATAGGGAGCCAACTGGGCTCTGAAAGATTACTCTTCTCTTTGTTTAGCCACTGGCTCTTTGCTTGTAACTGATAGGTTTAAGAGCTGGGAACGCTGCCTTTTCCTGTATGCTTTAGTTGACTTGTTAGAGACAGTTGTTTGTGTTTGATAAACGAGAGGATGATGAGGGGCTGGCTAAACGCGATGGGGTATTTTTATCTGCAAAGGTTAGGGATGGGAATTCCTCAAGCAGGCAAAGCTGCTGGCTTCTGGCAATGAGTAACTGTTTTGTCTTGAATGCAACCTGAGCTCGTTAGTGCTCGCTCTTCCTTTCACACATGCACACACACACCCTCTTGAGTCTGCTCCAAATCTGTGTGATGGCTTAGGGAGAGCCAAACTGTTTCTCCTCTTTGCTTGCCTTAGAAGTCTCAAAGTCTGCGAAATGCACGTGTATATCTGTGAATCCCCCACTGTTTGAAAACACACTTGATTACACTGAAAAATGTGCAAAATTGCAAATGGAAATGTGCTAAATGTGCAAAAAGGTGGAAAACCTGGGGAAGGTGAAGACCTGTCTGAGGGAGCCACTTTGGTTTAGTGAAGCATCAAAATGTCCCGGGCAAGTTTAAGGGCCAGATCTGTGTTCACGTTTGTAAACACAGGAGCAATTACATGCTGTTTGCTGCAGCAATAAACAGAGAACAGGTATTCGGGCATAAATAGTTGTGTGCACTTGGCTCGTGTGTCTTCACTGCCTGTATGGGGCTTCCTATGTGGATATCTAACAAAAGAAATTGTATGGACAAATTATTACAAGGAGTGCCCTTGGCTTTTCTGAAAGTCTGTAGCTAAGTGAACATCACAAGAAACATTTCAGTTTAAAAATACAATTGCAAATGCTGGGATTCTGAGCAACATCTCCCTGGTCTGTTCTTGCAGATTTGTATTTATGGCATCTTTTACCTGAGGTCACCAAAGGCATTCGCATTAAACTGGATGGCACTCAGGGGTGCCATCCAACCTCAGCTCTGATACTATGGGCCCATTCTTGGACATTGCCATAGTGTGACATGGTTTGAATTTGCAAGTTGTCTTCAGTTCGGCTTTTTTGGCTTGCACAGAGGTTATTTTTCGTAAGTGTGTAATCTAAAAATAATTATTTGAATGTAATGATTAGAAGTGGGTTAAAGAGGCTGGGATGTGAATTGTGCCAGGGGAGTGTTTGGAGCTAGCACATTAGCTGGTAGGTCCACAAAGGCTCTTTGAATAAACAGACAGTAACCGTGAAAAGATTGATAGTTTGGCAACTGAAGCGGCCAGCGGTCAAAAGTTGTCTCCTATCATTATTGGTTGAAAGGAATGGTTTGAGTTATGCTGGGCTGCCTTAATTTTAATCTGTCTTAATGAGAAGTAAATGCATAGTGTGAAAAATGAAATAATACAGCTTCTTTTCCCTTAGGGTTATACAAGAAAAGATTATTTCCCTGTGGAAAGCAGATGTTTAATTGCCCAATGCCAGAAGCAGAAGAACACATGGCTGGTCTATCTGTGTACATTACAGCTGCGTGGGCTGCATACTTAAACTACTGTGCTACAGCTGATGGCTGCAAACTGGATCTGTTCATAAGGTAACTGTGAACATTACCATATTGTCTGAAAAATCAGACTCACCTGGTGCAGTGGGTGAACAGGGAAGGGTATATAATTCTTGTCGTTAATATTGCCTGCATAGAAAGCGTGAGAATAAGTCTAGGACAAAGGTTCCTTCTGCTATCAAGTACAATGTAATAGCTGAGCAGTTTCTTGAAACATCTCTTCCATCCCACCACTGCTTCATGAACCTTCTGGGCCTCTGCCTGGAGGCTGGGGCTCCGTACCCAGCAAGGGCTGCATTTCATCAGCTCCACCAACAGGAGCCTCTTGTGGGTTTGCAGGACCACGGAGCAGCAACTAAGATGTGTTAAAGCAGGTGAAGGAGAAGGAGCTCCTTTGAGACAAGCAACGTGGCCAGAGCTCAGAAAATCCTACATTGGTTAAAATTTATATTAGCAGTTTGTTGTTGAGTTAATCTGGCAGCTGAGCTGCAGTCACTACTGTTATTGTTTGTAATGGGCAATCACAAATAGAACCAGTATAGCACTTACTGAGACAGGACTTTGAAGTCAGATATATTCCCCCTTTATTTCTCCTGTGTCTCTCAGGGCATGGAAGGGAGGAGAAGTCACTGCCCTCTCAGTGCAGCTGGCAAAGACTTTACAAGGAGTGAAGGGACGTCTGCGACGCCAGGCACCCCGTGTGACTCTTGAAGGGACCGAGCCAGTAAAGATTAGCACCTGTTTCCAACAACCGCGTTCTTAACTAGCAACTTCCTTCCGCAAAAGCTAACTTTAATTTTTTACCTCTCTTTCTTTTAATTTTGTTTCTCGCAGTGCACAGTTTTGTTGACAGCAGAGGCTTGTGTGTGCTGCAGTCATGCACAGCTGGTGTCCCACATGACCTGGTAAGTCTCCCAAAAGAGCAAGCAGTTTTGCTTCCCCTTGGAAACTTCTCCAAGGCAAAAGAGCCAGGACCCTTCAGATGTTGTCATGACACAGGGTTTGTGAAATGGGATCTCTAAATTTCAGGTTCAACATACATAGAACTCCCCAAACCTCCAATTTTGGAAAAATAAATCTATTTGAATCTGTTTGATGAATAAGCTGACTATTTTTATTTGAAAGGTGTGTCCTGCTTGCTTGGGTCTGAACCCCTGGGAGACGCTCAGGAAAAAAGGCAGCAGGAAGAGGAAAAAAAATGGCAAGTTTAAAACCACAAATGAGGGAAAATATGTAATATTCAATTATTTCTGGTTACAGAGCTTATTTTTATTAATGCATGGTCCCAGTAGCTGGTTGCCATGATACAGGGCAGTTGCAAGAGAAGGTACAGAGTAAGGAGGGGAATAGGATTCAGAGTATTCTGGGGAAGTATAAGCTTTTTATGGTTTTACAATGTCTGAACTGTTAAAGTCTTCCTCTTTGGATGGACATGAAGCTCTCTGCAGAAGTGAGATGCCGTTGGCATTGCTCTGTCACACAGCTTGATAAATGCTCTCCCAATTCCACCGGGATTAATAGTAATAATTAATATTTGGATTAATACAGATAACACCAAACTTGCTGGAGGACAGTGCATGTTACAAAGAGCATCTGCTTCTGGAGGGCAGTGATGAGAAGGAAACATTGATAGAAAGGGAGAAATGTCTCAGGGAGCTAATGAGAGCACTGCCCAGCCATGCTTTAATGTCAAGAACATTGTTTCTGAAATGATAGGATGCTTTGACTGACATCCTACTAGACTTATTCCTATGGTTTTTAATCCTCACGTGACATTAATGGCAAGGCAGGCAGCTCCTTCTGGCTTGCCATTAAAGCCTGCTGTTTCTGTGTAAGTCAGGATCCAGCCATGGCCTTGGAAAAATCATGAAAGCTACCCTGTAAACCCTTAATTAGCTGGATCTGGAAATGAAGGCAGTGGCAAAGAAGGAAGTTTCAGAAATAATGGATGTTGATACCTCACATCCTCATCAAGAATAGTGAGAGTCGCAAAACCTCAATGTCCTTCTGCTCCTTCCCAAGATCACTACTGCCACCTCAGTATCTCAACTCTACTCTAACCTTTTGAATAAACTGGTCATCTCAGAGATTGCTCAGATCTTTCCTACCCTTCACAAGGCAGTTTACCTGTGGTACAAAGCAATTAACTGGGGTGTGAGGAAGCCCTTCTCAGCTGGAGAGCTCTCTTGGTGCTTCACAGAAGCCACCGGATATGTAGTAGTCACAAAGGAAGCATTGCAGAAGCCCTGTCTCACAATAAATGAGATTACAAGCATGGAGACAACAGGAACATCACAGCAGAGCTGTCCATGTCAGTGAAGGATGCTTTGTGCATCTTGCTGTATGTATCTGGTGAGCCAGCTTCAGTGAAAGGAACAGAGCTTGTAGTTGGTTTGGAGGGTCAGGCCACATGTGGCTTTCTAGAATCCTCTTTGTCTCCTCCATTTTTTCCTTTTCCAGCCTGAAAAGCCCAGTTCCACCTGGGCACTCCTCTGTGCGCAGGATTTGGGCCCAGCAAAGATTTAGAAAATGAACACTTATGGTTCTATTATATATTTCCTTATCTCCTGTGAGTGCTTAGGAGAGAATTCTTAAAGGCTATTCTGCACACACAGTCTATCATCTGACAGTAGTAAATAAAAAAGTGGTTGCACCTTGGTTATGAAGGCCAACTAACATGAATTTAACAAGAAATGGGTTTTCTGTTGCTGTCTTATACCATTGCATTACTTGGCCCTTTGCATCTCTGTCCCTCTGCAAGCTTTGTCCACTGCCAGCAGAGCTCAGTGGGTATGAGTGTCCCCTACCAGGAAAACGTTGGTCTCAATGAAACCAGGACACAGCAATCCTCTTCTGAATGTTACCTTTCCTTGCAGCTTGTCCCTGGTGAACATGCTTGGAAATGGCTCAATTTCCTGCTGGCTGAGTGTAAATTTTTCAGCATGGGGATTTCTCTCTGATATTGCTTTGCAGCATGAAGTGAACAGGAGTTTATCGCTCAGGAGGGGCAGGTTAAACCTCAGATGTATGATCCCACTAAATTGGCAATCAAAATAGCTCTGTGGACCAGAGACTGGTTTCTTCTCCTCCTCCCCCATGACGGTACCTGCACCCTGCCAGGTAAGCACTGGGCGCCCCAAATGCTTCAGCCCTGTGTGTACAGAAAGAACAAATATTTTTGCACGTCGGTGCTCTGTTGTTGTTATCAGTGGAGCTGAGGAAGGGTAGCAGAAAGAAAATTTGCTGACATGCTCAACTCATTGTGCAATTAACTGGCATAGCCTGACACCTTGAATTCATTTACATATGTTTAAATGAATTAGATAAGTACTAGTGCTGAACCTAGCGCCCAGACATTTGTGTTTATACAAACACACCCACCTTTGCTAAAAAGGTCATTATTTGAGGCATGGACCTTGCGTCTCTTTAATTTGATTACACATATCTCCTCATATAGTGTTTTAAATTATTTATAGAATATGCCTAGATCCTTATGATATCTCTAAATGAAGCATAAAATCAAACATTGTCTCACATATTTTAAAATACACAAGATCCATTACTGTTTTATAATTGCTAATTAGCAGATAAATGTTTCATACTCCCCCATTTTTTATCCTCCAGATACAGCAAAACAAACAGATTAACAGAGGAAACCTGAGGACTGCAATATCTGTTTTATGATAAGACCATTTAGTAACTTAATCCCTCCTATGCTCATGTCTTAAAGACAATGTACTGGTGGTTACATGATACAGAATAATGAACCAATACAGAGATACATTTGTACTGTTCTCTGGTTAGAGTGGGAACTGAGATTTAGACTTCCTGATCTTGCTACTAATTTAAATGACTTCTCTAAGGCCATAGAATAACTTCAACCATTTTATAAGTCTTGCACTGTAAAACGGAGAAATACATAAAAATCTCACAGATGCGTACCCTTGTGTATCATTGAATGGGAGTATCATCTTTATTAGACTAACATAATAATCTAATGCAGAAGTCTAGTATTAAAAAGAAAGAGATAATTAGCAGCAACACAGGATATAAAATAATCATCTTCAGGTGACAAATACAGGAAATTTGAGAAGTACTGAGAGGGGAGTGGGACTTCTTCTGTTGCTACTTAGGACTAAATTACCTAATAAAAACAGGATGTGATTGTATGATACTGAGCCATAGATTCAATATGAGACACTGTGCTATATTAGAAGATGAAGTAAAAAGGTATTTTGAGTCTCTCTGGCTAGAAGTAAATCTCTTATCTAAAAACCCACATACATTATGGTTTCAGATATCTGCATTTTTCTAGCCTAATTCTTGATTATTGCAGAGGAGAGGTATTTGCTTAGCATTGGTCTCTTCCCAAAGCATCACCATTTAAATTCTCCAGCTTCCAGCAAGATGAATTCTATTCTGGCAAGATGAATCTCCTGGTGTCTGCATACCTCTCCTGTTCCTTCCTTCCTGTAATTAGGGCTAAATCTGCTCCAGGACCTGTTCTTTTGTAGAAGGCACCATTTTTAGAGCAATACATCACTGGCAAGTCATGACATTAACAGATCTTTGGAGAGGGCTGCCTCTCCAAAGAGATAGAGTATCACCTTGATCACTGCTAGACACCGCGTTGTAAAGAGCTCCATCAGTTGGTGAAGAAGCAGGAATAAACTCATTTTAGCTATAAGGATGCATGTGGAACCTGCTTATCAATTAAATAGCCTCAACAAGGTATCTCTGTTTTTCCATCTCCTGTTTTCTGTCAACATTCCACATGAACCTACTTTGATTTTAGAGATTCAAGTTGAGCTGGGTGGATGAATATTTCTTTTCCCCCAGAAATACTTATTTTCATCTGAAAATGAATAACTTCTATTTTTGCACTTCCTGTGCCTTTGTTTGCCATAAACGTTGGTGAAATAGTTTTGTATTGGCACAAGTGTTTGCCGAACAAAGACATCAGAAGGAGTTATGTCTGTGACTCCTTTCATGGGACTAAGGGCTTGCTTATATTTACATGGCGTGGCTCTTTTTCTCAGTATTTCATCATAAAGAGTTTTGTGAATTGGTTACTGATTCCAGCCTAGCTGAGCTTCAGATGAGAAGCCAATGGTTTCAGAACCTGCTGCTTCATAGGTGAGTCTGGTTCCCTAAGCCTGTCTGCCTTTAAGTTGATCGAGATGTTGAAAATAAACCACACGACAAAATCAACCCATTCACCCACACAGTGTAGAATATTCCCCAACAACTGGAAGGCATTAAAAATGCTTAAAACAGAACTGAAGAAACTCAAATAAATAAATGTGAAAAGAGCCACAGGTCTGCTCATCATGTAATAACGTTATTTTGGTGCTTTTCTGTTGTGAGGGTAATTCGAAATAGATAAATACACATCTTCAAAGTTGGTTGCTTAAGGAGTTCAGTCTGCGTGACAAAATTAGATGTCCAAAGCTAGAGCCTCTGAGTGATGCCAACCTGCTGGCAAACTTGACCTTATCTTTAGTAACCCAGTACCCTCCTGAGGAAGTAGATGCTGGAAGGTGAAACAGTTCTCCATGTTATGATGATATTTCCCCTTCTTACCGGTACTCAGAAAGAAATCTGATAGATTAACATACTGGTTTTACTGTCAGGATGACTCACAGACTTTAAATTCTCAATATTTCAAATGTTTGCATAGAGTAAGAGCTGAAGAGCTCTCAAAACTCCCATGTTGCTCTGGCTGAAAAAAAAAAAGAAAAAGAAAAATGAAGGTATACAAAATCAAACCAAACCAGGTTTAATCCAAGATTAACATCTGACACTTGTGTTTCTTCAGACACCAGCAGTTGTTCCCTAGTTCATCTGGAAGTTGAACTCTGAGACCAAAGCACAGTCTTTCCAGGAGGGAGTATTGCTGTGGACTCACCCTAGCACGGCTGCCTGGCTGATGGAAGGCACAAGGTGGCCTTAGTATGTGCTCCTTCACAAAGGGAACTTTTTTCCAACATATATACCCAAGTTTTGGTAATGTGTGAAATTTAAGGCCCCAGATCTGTTTCTTACTATAAAAGAGAGGTAAAGGAAATATGTTAACTTTGCAAACGTGTAAAGGAAATATAAGATATAGGTGCAAAAATATGTGTCTCTTGTCCACTGCTATCACAGAGAGAATGTCAATGAGGCCAAGTTTCAAATGCCCTAAAAGCAACGAATATAAAATTCATCACCCACTTTAATATTTTTAAGTTGTTTTTTTTTCTTGGCAATATCCTTTGAATGATGCAGAGGAGAGAGGCTTGAGGTGCAATTCTACAATTCTCTCTTCTGAGGACTTATACTGGTACCACTGGGAGCCACCCTACCAGCTGTAGCCATATGAATGATGCTCTGACTTGGCCCACAGCTGGCTACCACAATTCTCCACCTTTAGGGGATCCATAAATTGTCTTGGTCCTGTATGCTGCATCTCTGGTTGCCAGCTAAAATAAGCTAAATTAAACAATGTGATTATGTCCTCTCTGGTCCTACCATGTGCCTTGCTGCTCCACCAGCTGTGCTGCCCTGCTGTCCATCCGTTTGTCCATCCATCCGCCCATCCATCCACCCATCTATCCATCGCAGCAGCCTGATCCAAGCTGTCTCCACTGGAAGCACCACACTTGTTTTGTTCTCGGCTGAGCTCAGAGCACATTCGGAAACAACACCCAGAGCTGGGATTTCCTTCATGTCAGCACACAGAGGGGCTCTCCACTGACTCACTGGACTAGTCCCAAAAATAGCGGGTTCAGAATAGAAACCTCCATGCCCTTTCTGTCCTGAAAAACAATGTCTCACACTCTTTTTCCCCCAAGTATGAAAAAAACCCTTTTTTGCTTCCAACTTGACAGGTTAAGCTGAAAGGGCTCAGTCCAGTGCTCAGAGCACCTGACTGCATCCTTTAAAAGGAGAGGAGTTCATCACTGGGACTGCTATTTACTCTGTTCTCGACATAGCTTTCTGGTTTTTGTCTGTGGAAACTTAAAATGGATATAAATTCAAGCAAAAATCTCTTTTCCCAGACTGATTCTTTTTTTTTTTTTTTAAATATATATATATATTTTTGCAGGGCAATTGTAAGAATGGGGACAGAACCATAAATAAACCCAACAGGAAAGAAAAGGAATATTATTGAACTGTAGGATCCTTCACACAACTGAAATGCCTGTGGGTTTTTGGAGTGTTTCACAGAATCACAGAATCACAGAAC